>NW_009227650.1:329-7914 GCF_000690835.1 Fulmarus glacialis | reverse complement strand
CCCCATCCCCCCCCCATTGCCCTTGGAGGGGCCCCACTCGCAGCCGTGCCGGCGTCGTTGTTGGTTTTTATTTTACAGGGGTAATAGAGCCTACCCACATCCTCCCGGCCCCGGCCCACCCCAGCTCCCACCCACGCGCCGCCGGCATTAATGGGTTTACTTTGCCGTGCCTGGCAGGTAACGGCCTCCGAAAGCGGGTGTCACTTTGTCATCCCAAGCCAGCAGCTGCGCAGCGGGCGAGGAGCAGGTGGCAGCCCCATGTCCCCTCGCACCGGGAGCGATGCTCGTGGGATCCGTGTGTCCTGGAGGGCCGGATTCGGGATCCCCGGCTCTGCTCCAAGCTCTGACACATCCCCAGCCCCGCCGGCTCCCCGTGCCCCTTCTCTCCCCTTCCAAGGGTGGTTGAAAAATGCACCGAGAATCTGCTGGGGAGAGTTGAAAATCCAAAGCAGGAGCCAGCTCAGCGCTGGGACGGGCACGTGGTGGTTGTGAGCCTGACCCCCGCACAGCCACACCAGCCCGAAGCCCTCGGCGAGCTGCCGGCTGTGACGAGCGTCCCCACAGCCAGACGCGGGACGCGGGAGGTGATGAGCACCACGGCCGACCGGGAAGAGGCGTCCCCAGCTGGGAGGAAGACGCTGAAAGCACAGTGAAGGGATGAAGCCAAGGAGGTGCGTTAGGAGCAGAGGGGTGAAATAAAGTGAGACAGTGGGTGACGGCAGAAGTGGCGAGCTGCAAGGCACACCTAAAGCTCCTTCTGCTTCAGACATCTGCAAAAAAGATCCTATTAAAACTGAAATCGGGCTCCTACCCCTGCCTCCACTCATCCCCTGTTTACTGAAATCCCAAATGCCTCCAGGGTAGCAGCTGACTTTTGCTTTGTGTCTATGTCGGGCACACATGTCCTGTTGCTGGAAAATGATAAAAAATGCTAAAAACACCGTAGCAAACCCCAGAAGAGGCCTGGGTGCACACGTGAGGATGGGGAGAGCCACCAGAGCTCTTCATGGAGGAGCAGCAGAAACCAGGAGCGCGTGTGCAGCGAGCCCCCATCCCCAAGCCTGGCTGTGCTCTGACGGGGGCTTCAGCTGTGATTTGCAAAACGGTCACACCTTAGAGAAAGAGAAATTATGGGATTTACCCCACAGGTGTGGGTCAGGCTGGAAATGGAGCACAGGGGCCAGGCTGGAGGCGATGCAAGCGTTTCCCACCATGGGACAGCTCTTCTGCCTCCCCAGAGCCCCCCTGGACAAGGGTCCGCTCTGAGCATCCTCAAACCCTCCGTCCTCCAGCCCATCTGCCGCTCAAATCCCCGCTCCCCGGCTGCGACGTCAGGGCAGCTCCCGCTCCTCATTAGAGGTCACAGCCCCTGAGCAAAGATTAATCTGGCACTTGTGCGAATTTATCTGCTTGAAAAGAGAGGGACTGGCTCTGACCTCACAGTCTGGAGACTGGTGGGGAGTTTACTATCCCCTGAGCTGTCAAGCCAATTCCCTGCAGTACCAAGCTGTTGTTCTTGGCATCTGCTAGGCAGAAAGACTATGAAACACCCCAAATATCTGTTTGTTTTAAAAGGTAAATATTAATTTCAGGATGCTGTTTACATAACCAGACTCTTCGAGCTTGAAGTCATTGCCTTTTGCTAGCTGTCACATGGTATTAGTGTGTATTTAACGTTTATTTAACTCTACTTGGTCCTGCTTGTGCCAGATGGCAGGCAGCCTGCGTGGCTAGGCATGCTCTTAGCCGAGTGCTGCTCTGAAGTGAGAAAAGGGGGTAGTTTGAGACTGAAATGGTAAAAGTTTGAGCAGTTTTGCAGCTGCAGGTCCCCAAATGGCACCGATGCACGTTGTGGCTCCAGTGTCCCCAAGCCTGGGTGGTGTCTCTGCCCCCAGAGCACGGCAGAAGCCAAAAGCAAGACAACCTGGGAAGCACCATCCTCTGACAAGTCCAAACCAGTGCAGGGGCTGGGCTTTCCTCAGCTCTTGCTGTGCATCGGAGCCAGGGCAGGGTCTAACAACTTGCCTTTGACTCGCTGGCTTTGCATCACCTTGGCCTGATCCTGCCTGGCACTGAGCTCTCTCACTGCATACGTGGAGCAGGTCTGTGGACCCTGGCAGAAAGCTGTCCCTGCAGAGGCCATCGCGGTTTGCATGCACCGGGTGGGAAACCCAAAGCTGAAACCCTGAGCTGCAGAAGTGTGCGGGTGTCTGGCCGGCCGGTGACCCGGAGGAGCAGACGACATGGGAGAGGACCCGCACACTGTCTCCTGAGATCCTGAAGGTTAAGTTTCTTCATCTCAGTGAAGAGCTGAGAGATCTCGCAAAGTGATGCGCACCCCTGACACACGGCCCCGACAACCAAATGCTCACACGTCTCTTTTCCACCGCTCCGGTCATTTACTCTGCCAGCACAGGGCATTTTGGGGGTAATGCAGCACTGCTGGTGTCACTGTTTTCTCAAACAATAAAGAAATGCAGCCAGATGGCCTTTGGAAAACAAATACATTCAAGACAGTATCACCATCTCTATGGCTGCAGCAGGCACCCATCAGCTTGAATATACAAACAAGAAAGATCTGAGATGGTTTCAGGGACAGGATTATGGTTTCTAAGCTAGACTGGATGTGCTCAGCTTCAAACATTGATGTTTGAAGAAAGGGACCTGTGTGATAAATAATATCCCCAGATTTTATCACAGAATTATTGCTTGTTTGGGCTCGATAGCCGCTGTGCGCTCTGCCTCCCACCTGATGAACAGGTTTCATCCCATCCCTCCTCTCCTCCAGCGGTTCTTGCTTTATGAGATCCCATCCTTCTCCCACCAGGCAATGCCGACCTGCCTTCGTGCACTTGCATCGTGCCAGGAGAAACACTGACCGGACACCAGGACTGACCTTGGGAAACTCCACCAAGCTCCAGACCTCACCTTCTGGCACCATCTGCCCCGCTCTCCTTTCGCTCAATTCTCGCCCATGTTAATGATGCTTGTACTAAATTTTCCATTTTGCCTTGTTTTGAAAACCCGTTCCCAGCGAAGGAAGCAGGCAGGTTACTCTGCCATGACCTGCCCTGTGAGATAAACCCTTTATCTCATTTCCCACTCGTTTTTATGACAGTAATTACTCTTTCTTCAGCACTTTTAGAGCTACACATGCCTGTGAGATGAGAGATTTCTAAATAACGTTCCCTCTTGCTCTTGTATTTGCTGTTCTTTGATCAGACCCATTAATCCTTGCCGCTAGATTTGCCTGCCCTGTAGAGGGAACGGGAGGACTGAGCTGGTGTGGGACCTAGAAGGGGACAGCAAAGGGGTGAGGAAGAGGCAGGACGAGGCTGAAAGAGCTCAGCTGCAGGGAGCAAGAACGGGCATACATCTTTGCCTGAGAGAGCTCATTCCAGCCCAGGGCCATGGTCACCAGCTGAGACCTCCCCCCACCTGGGAGCCATCCTGCTCCCTCCTTTTAACATGGGTCTGCAGAGAGGATAACAACCTTCAACTGCTTTCAGCTACCTCACCAGCTGCAGGGACAGAGACTAGGAGGGATATCTAAGTGTTTCAGACCTTCTGGTGACCCACCTTGGTCCGTGCCCTGCTGTACAGGGCCTCCTTTGTGTGGATCCACAGATCCGCACTTTGGAAGAACAGGAACAAGGCTGTGAAGACTGAGCTTCCCACCTGCAGCCACCTTCATCATGTTGGTGGACAAGCTTTATTCAGAGGGGGACTCAAGGCCCTCAATGAAAGGGGTTTCTTTTGGTAGGACCTTTGCAGGAGCTGGGGCAGAAGCTGGAAGGAGCACGGTGAGTGAAAGAGGATCAAACCGAGAAGGGTGCTTTACATCGGTGCTCGGGAATGGGTGAGGATGTGGCAGGACAGCAAACAGAAATGAAAAAATGCACCTTCAGAGCCCAGCTCGCTCAGCTCGAGCTGTGGTGTGGGATGCCAGCAAATAAGCAGAGCTGACGCCAAGTACCTGCTCATACGGCAAGCACCGTTCCTCCACGCACCAAATAGAGAAGTACACCATGGAAAAACACAGTCCATGACTTGACTGTTTGTCTGATATGCAATGAAATGTGATCATATGTTTAAAGATGATGGGGGCATTTCCTGAGTTATGGAGTGCATGTGTGAATATTTTAAGAAGTTTTGTGTTTTATCGGCCATAGATATATAACGTGTATAGTGACTGTGTGTTTATATTCCTAAAAATACCCCTTGCAAAACTGTGGATGCTCAGTCAGGTGTGATATATGCATATATATTTAGACATACGTATCTACCTCTCTAGGACGCCTGTGCCCACATACTGCACTGGGCTGAGAAGTCTTCTGTCTCTTGTCCCAAATACAACACGTTTGAATGATTAAAAAAAAGGGTTCCAAACAAAGTCCATGTGCCTGCAGAGCTTCTTCTCTAATACACAAGCCTATTTCAAGGACATATAGAAACATCAGCTAAGTGAACAGGTGTTGCTCGGTTGGACACAGAACATAAATCCATACTCATAAAGGCTGTGTGGGTTTTTTTCTCTTAGAGCAAATAAAGCCTGCTCGGTGTACCAACGTACCAACAGAGCAAAAATTGCAACTGCCCCTTCCTTTGATGGCTGTTGATGTTTCCCAACCTGTACTCCAGCTCCAGAGAGCACAAGACAAGCTCAGCTCACTGTATGGCTTAAAATCTGGGGGGCTGGAGGGGGGAAAGGGGTGCTCCCAACAGCGCAGGCTATGGCAGCATGTGTCTCGGGATGACATGGTCTCCTGCTCGCAGACCATCAGGATCCGGTCCCTACAGGACCATGACCCATGCCCCAGGTCTCGCCCCCAATCCTGGCACCATTCATCTCAGATCTCCTGAGAAAGAGCACGCAGAGCCCATTCCCTGCTCACGCCTCTCCACCTCTGTAGAAGACACTTGCTGGAGGAGCAGCAGAACGGCCACATTTAAAACATGAGCTTGTTTCTGTGGGGAAGGCGCATATAACGATGGAAATGTCCCCAAAGCTGCTGTCCTGACCTCCTACGTCTTTCATCAGCATTGGGGTCTGCGCAATCAAGCCCTGTATATACCCTATCCTGATACTCCGTGGGTATTGTGAGTGTTATTTAGCACAATCCTCTCCTCTTTGGGGTTTCCCTCTGCAGCTGTTTCATCTTTAGAAACAAAGCAGCAATGCATGTAATGGAGCTGCTCTGTGCCCACCATGGCTTTACCTTAAGCAGCACCAAAGCTGTTGAACAGAAAGGAAGATGAAAATACATTAGCTCCTCTTTCAAAGCTTTCCCCAGCACATCTCAGCACTCTGCTTTGCAGTCCCAGCCCTCCTCGCCTCCTCCCCATTCCGAGCAGTGACACTTCACACCAGGGCACGTCCCCCCAAGGTCATGGTGCCCGGGAGGGACGGGACACAGAGCAGGGCAGCAACGGCCCCACGCCGTCAGCACAGCGGTTCCCATCTCCTCCTCCGCGCTCAGGCACACGGAGGGCTCCAGCATGGGTGAGCCTCGGGGAGATGCCAGGCTGCGGCTGGGGAGCACGGCCAGGTGGCTTGGGGAGCTGCTCCCATCACATTGGTGAAGCCTCTGATGGAGCCCAGCCTGCCGCTCTCCTAAGGGCTTCACAGGCTTTGGAGACCAGCTAAATTAAAACAAAGCCCTTATCAGCACCCCACACAACAGCCCTTTCTGCTTCACCAGCATAAATTTGGCCACAGCGAGGCTGTAGATGACACTGAAATGAAGTGGTGGTAAACACAGGCCAGAGCCAAGCTGCAGCCAGCACGGCAGGAGATAAGAGCCGCGCGGGGGATGCAGGCTCTGGCGGACAGGCTGGTCCAGGGAAGCGCTGGTGCCTCGCAAGGGGAGGAGGCAAAGCCACAAAGTTAAAACAAGGACAATGGGACCAAATGGATGCTCCTGTCATTTTAGCGTAAATTTGGATCTGCTCCATCATGGGACATCTGGGCCCAAGAGATGCCTGTTCCTGGCCTGCAAACTCAAAATGAGCCCGTGGCTCCCTGAGCATCTAGAGCTAACTACTGCCAGCTGCGGTGCGCCGCAGCTCACCTGTAGCTGGGCTTTCCACAGGCTGCTGGCCAGCAACCACCAGCCCAGAACTACGGGAGTTCAAACCCATTTTGTTGGGAGCACGGTCCTACTGGGAAACAGCAGCTCTGACCTGTGTGCCCTTTTTTCCCAAGAGCCGAGTAGGGCTTATAGCTCTTACTGCCTTGATAATACAGGCAGCGACTTGAGGGGATGGATAGTGCCCTGGGGCAGCCAGTTTGGATCTCCTGCTCCATCCCAAGAGCTCTCCTTCACTGATGCTGAGCTTTGTGAAGGCTGAGCCAAGAGACGGCAGGGTATCAAAAGCCACACTGGTACCAACTGCTGGTGAGGACGTCTATTTAGGATGGGAGACTGGGTCCTGGCCCTGCTTCCAAGACCACATATATATCTTATTGCTGGGAACAGAAACCCCAGCTATAACCCCATTTGCAGACACATGATCTTCCTCCTACAGCTACTTTCAAGTCCTTCGGGAAGTCCCTGACCCAGCTGGCCTACTTGCAGTTTCCCTGGAGAACACCTATCATGGCAAATCCCTCCAGGATGGGAGCAGGGTTGTGCTTAGTTTTCAGATGCCAATCGGACGTCAGCACAAGGCTGCAGCCTTGACAAACCCTGGACAGGACTCTCAGGCTCTCGGTGTAGCTCTCATGATCACAAACTCCGGCATTTCTGGGCTTTGAGGTACCTACAAGAGGTAAATGGAGCTTTGGACTTTGTCAGAATAAAAAAACTCAGGTCTCAGGTCTGACTTTTGGACATTTGATTTAACTTCTGGGTTTTTTTCCATGTAAATCTAAATGTGTCTTCCTGTGGCCAGGCTCCCTGGGGCGTTTGTGGAAAGGCAGAAGTGCTGGGAGACCAGGCAGGCCCCTGGGAGATCTCCTGCCACACAAAGCTCGCTCACCAACGAAGTCACACCTAACCATGACAGCTTGTAGCAAGGCTTTTCAGGTCCCCCCCTTTCCACAGAAGAAGGACCATGGAGTTAGCTGGTCCCTGGGACAAGCCCCATTCTTCTTTATTGCAGCCTTTCAATAGAGAAAGGCTTCTAAGAAAGATGGAGAGAGACTTTTTACCAAGGCTTATAGTGACAGAACAAGGGGCAGTGGTTTTAAACTGAGAGCATCAGTTTAGATTGGATATAAGGAAGAAAGTTTTTACAATGAGGATGGTGAGACACCGGTTGCCCAGAGAAGTTGTGGATGCCCCATCATTGGGGCATGAAGCTTGGACGGGGCTTTGAGCAACCTCATCTAGTGCAAGATATCCCTGGGGTCGGACTAGATGATCTCCAAAGGTCCCTTCCAACCCAAACCACTTCACGATTCTTCCTCCCACTTGTCCTGCAACTCTTGAAACATCATCTCCAGGACCTGATGTCCCTCCAGGCCAACTTTGCCACCTCACCCAAACCAACCCCCCGAGGCATGCGGCTGCAGTGGGGTTGTGGGAAGTGCCAGGAGGCATCTCAGACACTTCTGTTACAATACCTGAGGCCCCGGGGCCTC
>NW_009227650.1:0-255 GCF_000690835.1 Fulmarus glacialis | reverse complement strand
GAGGCCCGGGGGCCTCGGTTATTGTAACCCCTCCATGTTGGCGGGGAGGCCTCAGCGCAGAGGGAGGAGATGGTGAGATGGTTTTGAGGAGGCCATAAACCACAATTAGGCTAAAATTAATAATTAAATTCATCTATAAAGCGTCGCCTCTGACCAAACAGGGCCCTACTGCCCCGCTAACCGGCAGAAGGCCGGGCCTCCCGCGGCCTTGCCGGGGCGGGCCGGGTAGGCCGCGCCCCCGGTAGCGTCACGGCG
>NW_009227649.1:0-14403 GCF_000690835.1 Fulmarus glacialis | reverse complement strand
CATTGAGGTGCTGGAGCGTGTCCAGAGAAGGGCAACGAAGCTGGTGAAGGGTCTAGAGAACAAGTCTTATGAGGAGCAGCTGAAGGAACTGGGGCTGTTTAGCCTGGAGAAGAGGAGGCTGAGGGGAGACCTCGTCGCGCTCTACAACTACCTGAAAGGAGGTTGTAGCGAGGTGGGGGTTGGTCTCTTCTCCCAAGTAACTAATGATAGGATGAAAGGAAATGGTCTCAAGTTTTGCCAAGGGAGGTTTAGATTGGACATTAGGAAAAAAATTCCTCACCAAAAGGGTTGTCAAGCATTGGAAAAGGCTGCCCAGGGAAGTGGTGGAATCACCATCCCTGGAAGTATTTAAAAGACGTGTAGATGTGGCGCTTATGGACATGGTTTAGTGGGCATGGTGGTGTTGAATTGCTGGTTGGACTCGATGATCTTAGAGGTCTTTTCCAACCTTAATGATTCTATGATTCCATGATTCTACAATGAGGGTGGTAAAACGCTGCGCAGGTTGCCCAGAGAGGTGGTAGATGCGCCATCCCTGGCAACATTCAAGGTCAGGTTGGAGGGGGCTCTGAGCAACATGATCTAGTTGAATATGTCCCTGCCCATGGTAGGGGGGTTGGACTAGATGACCTTTAAAGATCTTTTCCAACCCAAACTATTCTATAATTCTATGTTTCTATGATTTTTGTTCAGTTTTTCTGAACATCCCAAGGAGTGAGATGCCCAGAACTAAATGTAATATTCCAGATGTAGCCTCACCAGAATCATCTGTCTTTCTTATTATTTTTCCTCTGGAGGTATTATCCTACCTTCCTCAAGGTTTCATTTCATTTTGTTTTTTCTACCCATATTTATGATCTCTCTACACCCTTTACATTTTTCTCAATGAACCTGGAAGAATCAAGCAATTTAACACTATGTGATTTTATTTCCAGTTCTGCCTGATTAACAAGTTAACAGAAACTAAGTCTAATAATGGTGGTGCTGTAGGACGTCAGTGGAAACACTTTCATACATATTTTATGCAGTGCAATTTATCCTTTGTACATTTCAGAAAATTTCAATACATACGTTGATAACTCAAGGGAAAATTAATTTCATAAATCTGATTATGAGGTATAGTATAAAAAAAGTTACCAAATTCTAAGTCTTTGTTTATTTCTCAACTGGTCTGAGGAAGAAGCTAATCTTTAACAAGTGTACCAAAAATAAACATCAAAATCATATCTCTTAGCTACTTAATTTGAAATATGTTCAGGAATTTTTTGCATGTTGCTGGTATTTACTAAAGTATATACACTCATAGGTTGTGCTTTTCATTGTGTTTTTTATTAAAATATTTTCTCTCACTCTCCTTAGATTCATATATATTTGTACACTAATAAGTATATAGAAGGACATATATTAAGACTGGTCTTCATCAAGTTCATTTTGTTTCCTGTTGTCAAAAAATTGACAAGTTACTGTATTTGTCATGAAGTGCCCAAACAGCAGTGACGAAAAATACTTGTCAATACTGGACTTCTGTTGGGATTCTGTGCTTTAGAAAAGGATCCTTTCTGAAGTTCAGAATTTGTTCAATGTTTCCTTGTCATCATTGGTATAATTAAAGTAATAAAGAAGAGTGAAAGTAGGAAGTTATATGAACAGCAACAGCCAGACTTCTGTTCAAATTTTTGTAAGGACCTTCTGGGAAAATAATTCTCCCTTTATAGGTAGTATGCTGTATTGTTCGTATTTACTTCCTGAGAAAAATGCATCTCTAATTCTAAAGAAAGTTTTTAAAGCTGCATTTAATTTCCCTTAGAAAGTTTTATTAAAAACTGTAAAAAAACCCAAACCAACAAACAAAAAATTAAATCAAATTAGCATAGCTTAAGGGTATCAGTGGAGCATCTCTTGACATCATAGCTCAGGATAAAATCTTTCCTTTTATAACTCTTAAAGAAATGAGGATTCTTGTTCTTCTTACAAGGTTTAAGAGCTGAAAAAAAAAAGCTGAGGCAAGATTGAAAAATATAGGAAGTATAACCTCAGTCAGCTAAAGTTTGTGGAAGCCATCATTGACTCTGCTAGTCTGTATTTTTTTTTTTTTTTTTTTTTTTTAAATAGACGTGTGAAGGAAGCACTACACTACAACAGAAGAGATGATGGATTTAGTTTCACAGTTGGTCTACTGGATCAATTAGGTGATTCAACATACTTTTTATGCTTCACTTCTCCCACCTGTATAATGGAGATAATAATTTTAGTTTGCTTTGTAACCTAAAAAGTTGTTACCATTGATACAAAATTTCCCCAAATATTGAGAAGACACATATACATTATCTCCATTTTGATATTTTAAAGCAATAAGATGTTATTTCTTCAGCAAATTTAACTTTGAACCTACTGTTGTAATCAGGAGTCCCCTGTGCCTTACTGAAGGTTTTTACTGGGCCAAAGCCAACTTGAAACCATGAATGGGGATTGTGGTCAGTTCATCACACATTGCCTCTACTGCTCCTTCCTCCTCAGGGGGAGGACTCCTCACACTCCTCCCCTGCTCCAGCATGGGGTCCCTCCCATGGGAGACAGTCCTCCACAGACCTCTCCAACATGAGTCCTTCCCACGGGCTGCAGTTCTTCATGAAATACTCCAGCATGGGTCCTTTCCATGGGGCCAGTCCTTCAGGAACAGACTGCTCCAGCAGGGGTCTCCCACGGGGTCACAAGTCCTGCCAGCAAACCTGCTCCAGCGTGGACTCCTCTCTCCATGGGGTCACAGGTCCTGCCAGGAGCCTGCTCCAGTGTGGGCTTCCCACAAGGTCACAGCCTCCTTTGGGTGTATCTATCTGTTGTGGTGTGGGGTCCTCCAGGGGCTGCAGGAGAACAGCCTCCCTCACCATGGTTTTTACCAGAGGCTGCAGGGGAATCCCTGCTCCGGCGCCTGGACTGCCTCCTCCCCTCCTTCTTCACTGACCTTGGTGTCTGCAGAGTAGTTTCTCTCACATATTCTAAGTCTTCTCTGCAGCTGCTGTTGCACATTTTTTTTTCCCCCTTCTTAAATATGTTATCAGAGGCACTACTACTGTTGCTGATGATCTCAGCCTTGGCCAGTAGTGTGTCCATGTTGGAGCTAGCTGGCATTGGCTCTATCAGACATAGGGGAAGCTGCTAGTAGTTTCTCACAGAAGCCATCCCTGCAGCCCCTCCTCTACCAAAACCTTGCCACGCAAACCCAATACAGAAACCTTTTTTGACAAGACGTTCATTCAATATGCAGAAAGACCCAGCAATTCCATAAACTAGTTTTGTGGGTATCTTCTGTTCTGATGAGATTCTTTTGGTGGAAGAAGGTCCAAATCTGGCTAAGGGCATTTCAAATCCCTTTAACTCTGCTTGCTGTTAATATGCCAAGTCCTTACTAATAACATATCACACATTTAAAAATATTAGACAACCTAATACCTCTTCTCATCCATCATTCTGGCCTTGGATGCACGTAGTCACCTTTCCAAGAAGCTTTCACATTTAATCTCCTCACTCCAAAATTGCTTAATCTCCTTGACGTTATAGATTCATTGTACAATGTCAGAAATTATTAGGAACATACCATGTATGCAGAAGAGAGGAGACTCAATGGGACACTGCAAACAATGTATAGATAAACTGGAGGAGAATCTGAAACCATCTCAGAATTGTTCCTTCTTCCAAGGAGGAAATTCAAGTAAATATTAAATTTTCAAAGAAAATCCTGAAGATGAATGAGCCCAGAGTACATGATGTGCTTATGCACTTTACACTGTGTGTACTGCAGAGAAATGAGATTTGTGTTGGGGAATGAGCTAAAGAGCAAGTGGCATGGTTAGCAAGTGCTACAGGCTGCTTCCTGCCCTTGTTTTATGTGACGGTGCGGGTTTCACTTCAGGAGCTAACAACATCACTCCTATGACAAAAGTATCAGTTAGAAAGCTTTTTAAAAGAGAGAAGCCAGCTGTTTTCTGATGGGTTGTCCTCTACCGGAACAGAACCGATCAGGCAGAGGCAAATGCAGAACCCGCTGGGGTCAGATCATTGCCACCTTCTCACACTCAGAGTAGGACTCTGTGCTGGGCTGTTGAGAACAGTCCATTAAAATCTTTTCAGTTCTATGTAAGGTCTACATACAAAACACAATATGATTTACAGGAAAAATATTAGAAGTTCTGTGAAACAGATGCCATGGGTGCGGTCGGGAACAATAACAAGACACTGACATGGTCAGGAATGCTGCTCGTTGCAAAGCAAAATATCAAAAAAAAGGGTAAAAACCACTGTGCAGCAGCGGTGAGAGAGGAGTGAGAAAACATGTGTAAAACAACCCTGTGAGCACCAAGGTTAGTGAATAAGGAGGGGGAGGAGGTGCTTCAGGCACCAGAGCAGAGATTTCCTTGTAGCCCATGCTGGAGCAGATATCCACACTGCAGCCTGTGGAGAACCCCATGCTGGAGCAGGTGGATATGCCCTGAAGGAAACATTACACATGAGGATGTTGTGTGGGACTTTGTCAAAGGTCTTACAGACATCAAGGTGGATGACATCATAACTCTTCCATTATCCATCAACACAGTCACTCGATTGTAGAAGGACACCAGGTTAGTCAGGCACGATTTGCCCTTGGTGAAGCCATGTTGGCTGTCTCTAATCACCTTCTGTCTTCCATATGCTTTGACAGCTTCCAGGAGGCTGACTTGTCAGAAGTTCCCAGAGTCCTGCTTTTTACACTTTTAAAAATGGGCATGATATTTCCCTTTTCTTCAGTCACTGGGGACTTTGCCTGACTGCCATGACTTTTGAAATATCACGGAGAGTGGCTTGGCAACTACATCAGCCAATTCCCTTAGGACCCTGGATGCATTTCATTGGGCCCCGTGGGCTTGTGTATGTATCTTGTACAAACTTGTCTGATTTAGTTGTCCAATATGATCATGGTATTATTAAATATGCCACAATCAATGTTAACAAACTTGTTGAACTATGGAGTCCAAATCTTCCAGAAGAATTTTTCATATGGAGACTCCTCTCACACAAGTAATGACTAGGGTGCCCACATTTAATATTAACCTAATGCTGCCTTTAGAGTCATTGAAGGATTTTATAGACAACAGAGACACTTTTGTACATTTGTAGAGGCACTCCGTATATTTAATCTGGAACATTTTAGACATCTACTTTCTAATGAGTTGAATCATAACCAGTAAGTGAAATTTGTTCTTTAATTAATATAAGAAGAGCCTAATTTACTAGTTCAGAAACTGGGATTCAGTTGTCCACACATAGTTACTACCATCAGAGATGCTCTATCATACCCTACCATATCCTTATGGCTGGCAGGTATAACACAGTGCTTGTGGTTGGCCTATGTAATTTTGGAGTGGCAGCTGGAAGCAAAGAGAGATACCCTAAGGGATGCCAAATGGCACCTATGTGTAGGCAACTAAACTGAGCTCTGGATGTCAACAATAGGGCAGGGTCCGTACTATCTAGACACCAACGTCTAAGACTCCAAATGGCTGAAAGTGTCATGCATGTCTTTTTTTTTTTTTTTTTTTTTATCCTGCCTGCCCCACAAGGATATTTCAGATACCATGTGTCAAGTGACACTAGACCCCTATGTGTAGGCTGAATCAAGCCCTTGGAATGAGATTAGCCTGCTTCATTGGAGATATCTGCAATATAGGTGTCTACAGAGGAGAAAGGTATACTTCCATGGTAGGGAGAGGTACTCACCTGGTAAAATCTAGATGTCTGCTTACAGTGTGTTGAATACTTCTCTGAATTCCTGGTTAATGCCTGCATTAACCAGAACTCCAAAGTGTATTTTGTATGGACCAGAATATACCATGTTGCTATTGTTATCAGCAGGCCACAGGTTTTGTATTACCTTTACTCAGACTTCTGGACTCAGAGAGGAATTGTCCTCAGTGGATGCAGGTCTGTTTTAGCTGAAACTGCAAAATTTGATAGGGGTTATGAAAGGATCAAGAAGGCTGCTTCCTATAGCCAAAAACTGACTCTGTGATGATCTATTTCCTATTGCTTAAGCTAGCAAGCTTATTTTGCTAAGGCTTGGTGTTGATTCTGCAATAATATGGTTTAATCATACATGGTAAAAATCTAACAAAACGGAGTAATTGTGTAACCAACTTGTTAGCCAATAAGAAGAGAAAGAAATTCTGAACAGACTGCTTAAAAACAAATAAAAACAACCTCAGGTGATCTCAGGTCCAAGAAAGAACCCTCCACCATAAACTTCTTGTTCCTGTCAGGAAAGTATGCCGATTGCAAACCACCCCATTATTCATGAAAAAGAGTTGCACCATCAACTTTAGGACCCAAAGGGACATTGAAAGGGTGACCATATCACCAGAGGAAAGGGCATTAATTGCGCTTTAGTTAGTTATACAGGGAAAAGGATAATAAATGCTATTAGTAATGAGGCTTTTTAATTTCATGATTTAGCGTATAATTTTTAGTATTATTGTAAACAGACTGCATGTGAATTCTGCATTCAGATTTTATTGAAATTAAGAATAAATTGTTGGCTTTATTTGTAAGCTGCTTTTCTTTGACACACATGCTGCATGAGAGTTATGCAACATATGGAGGCTTAGATATTTAGTTTACATGTAGCTACTTATATCGTAGACATCTAAATCAGGATGAGCAGAACACCATCCCCTAGAGCTCAATGAGATTAAGTATACTCCTAATAACAAGGTGTTAACATGTCTTCAGTTAATAAAGGGCCAACATTTGCTTTCAGTTCCAGCAATACAAAAAATAGGGGTCACTCATACTAACACTATGCAAGGCAGAAGCAGATGGATTCTATAATTATTTTGGGAGGGACTGGATCTTTTCACAAAAGAAGAGATACAAATAAAAATAAGAGATATAAATAAAAAGTGGGAAGAAAACACACAAGTATTCTGCAGTTACTGCATATAACTGAATAAGCAGGCTGAAGGGAAATAACTATGTTCCACAGTTAAAATTCTCAGAGCTAATGCAGACCAGAAAATTAAACAGTAGTGGGCATAAGTATATGATTTGAAGGCAGGAAAAATCTAATAATCATTTCTTATATGATGGAGATTTTTTATATGATGCTGTGTGCAAGTAATTATTTAAATGAAACTTTTAGATTGTTGATAGAACTTCCACGTAGCACTGAAAATTAATGTCACTTTATGCTGATATCACTTTATGTTGATGTCACTTTATAAGAAAGACCAATAATGCACAAACTCATTCAGACACTAAAACCAGTGTAAAATATTAATTCCCAAACACCCTTACACCAGTTTATTAATTAACTGCCACAGACATCTCTAAGAGCTTTCCTTTTCTTCATTTTCTATTCACAGTCAGATTACCCCTACTGAAATGGAACAAACTCATCTAGGAAAAAAAAATCTCCAAAACAAAAGAATACTATGAAACCTCAATTGTTTTGTGAAACATTTTTTCTATTTATAGCTCAATTAACATGTATACTAAATGCTAGTTTCACAGAAGTATTATTATATCTTTAAAGAAAAGATGTATTTAAAACATACTAATTCAGTAAGAATACTACATGAAATTCATTTAATAATATCTTACTGTGTTTTTATTGTATATTCCTACACATTTTAGGACATTATAGTCACATTTTTGAGCTTGCATCTCTCACATTGTTTAAAAGGCAAATGTAAGCTAATGGAAGTGTTAGAATGTCTGGAAGCCAACAGCCATTCCTTTAAGTAGATTAAGAACAAGGAAGCAGATAGTCACTTCAGTGGAGATTAAATTCTGTGGGCTATAATTGCCCTAAAATGCGTGATATACAAAGCTTCTAATAAACTTGTGCTAACAATCTTACCACAAGGCTTGAATCCTATGAGCTGGAACTTACAAGTCAGTAACTGTGAGGAATGCGTACCTATGAAGGATGGAAAGCTTCTATTTCTAGAACTGCCTTGTAGGGTGGGCAAGACCACAGGAAGTTATGGCATAGGCTGTGTCTTATCATACTGCATGTGCTGTATGACTACTTAGAAACGCATGCTCCTGCACCCACAGAGGCACTGTCAGTTTAACATCACACGCTGTTGAATGCTCTCTGCAGCACTAGGTACATCAGAGTTATGAACAGAGGGATAAATCCTACCTTTGATAGTGTGAAAATCCCTGAAGTGATAGCCTTTCATAGCCATCCCTAATGAAGTAAGTTTGCCTGCTGAGAAACAAGGGCAGAGTTTAGCTGAATGTTAGAGCTTTAATTTTAAAGATGCATGTTTTCATTGGTGTAAACTAAACTATTTATTATATGTAAACATAACTTGATATGTTCATTATGTGGTTTATTTTTAAAAGAAACATCACTCAGCACAAGTGTTTTATTCACTAATGTAATGATGTGTTTTATTCACAATGTATCTTTTGTCTGAAATTATACCTGATCCAGAAAAAACTTGAATTAATTATGACAGCTTGAAATCTACTCAGAATAAACTAAATTTCAGTAACATCAGTACAGTCCTAAAACAGACTGCATAGAAACTTTGAACAAGCTAATATGAGTATGCATATATGAGAGAAAAATGAATGGAGCATTCTTCATTAAAGAGTCCTTGGGGAGTCCTTGGTGTGTCAAATTACTGACGTGATACTCTGTTACTGCTTCATTGGAGCCCTGATGCCCTGTCATATCAATATATACAAGGGAGATGAATTTCACAAATGCATCTGGGCATAAACAGAAATAGAGAACTGAGAACAGAACTGATCAGAATTTGCCAGTAAAATGGTTTTCCATTAGGAAATAGCAATTCGATGTATTTTCCTACCTGATTGTCTAACAGGTACCAGGGACAAAGGGCTGGAAGATTTCTAAAATTCCTTTCCCAAAATGTTCAGATAACAGCCTATCAGGACCTTGTAGATTATGTCCAGATGTGACCTCATCTGTCTCCTAGTTTAAGAACAGTAGATCTAGTCCTTCTAGCCTCAGAGCCTCTGAACTTTATGGGGTGAATGGAGAGAGAAGTAGGTAATTTTGGAAAGCTCTGAAATGTCAGTTCACTTTTCTCCAAAGAAAATTTAGAAAATCCTGCTTAACCTGGTCCCATTTAAAAAAAAAAAAAAAAAAAAAAAAAGAAAAAGTTTATTTGTTTTAATCTAGAATTGTATGTGCGAATATTTAGGCAAATATGTGTATATTTAGGCAAATGCTCACACGTGTCAATATTATTCAGAATTCCCCATAAAAGAGACTCTCCCAGTTGTCACTGAGAAATGATAGAGTTTGAGGAAATTAGGTACTGTGAAATCATGTAAATGTAATACAGGCAACCAAGGGCTATGTCTAAATTAACAATATCAACCTAACAGGAGCAAATCTGAAAAACAAAACAGCTGTGAGGATATGATGCCTGCCCTACTTATTTCAGGGATTTTCATTCAAAATAGCTCTAGTCTGCTCCCATAGACCAAATGTCCATTAATGCCTAGGATGTGTATAGTGCTCCCTGAAACATTATCTTCTAGTTTAGTTTCATACAGTTACTGCACTGCACTACCACCGAGGTGATCACATATTCACTTCAAAAACATATTCTGTTCTGAAGTAAAAAACAAATAAACAAACAACGTAGACACAACTAAAGTTTCTACAAGCATATTGTTGAAACTATAAACACTTTGGGCTAGACTATAGTCAACTTGAGTTAATCCAAAAGTTGAAAGTAAGGGGCAGTCTCTGATCTTTGTACTGACTTCCTGAGGCCAGTGCTGCTGATAGCACTAGTAATCTTAAAGTGAGTTGAGAGCAAACTGTAGTGAGACATAAGCATTGTCTTACAATCATTTAAAAAAATTATGCATAACATTATCTTCCAGAGTCACAGAGCTCAAAAGAAGGTTTTAGGAAGGGATTTTTTAAGATTAATTGGGGTTTGCTGAGGGGTTCACTTTTACTTGAACATTTTTTTAATAAGAAAACTGAGTTTTAGGAAGGAAGTTGTCACAGCCAAAAGTCACTTTGGAGAGGGGTCTATTTCATAGGTAAATAGAAGAACAAAATTTGATACAAAAAGATCACGAAAACTTGCTATTCTTTTGAAAATAACATTTTCAAAACTGGTAAACTGAGTAAATGGAAAATAAATTACAAATGCTGAGTACTAAAATATCAAAAGTTTGTGATACTGACCCTGAGATGGAGGAATGCATTACTATGTAGGAAGCTAAATCAACATAAACAGAAAGCCAACAATCAGAAATGTCATCATATAGACCAAAAATCCATCACAAACATATCCATATAGAAGCTTTTACTGCTTTTGCACTCTTCTCTTCCAGTGCAGCCATTGTGATATTGAAATTTAATCCTGTGGGGTGCAGTCTGTAAATGATGCACTGTGAATCCTGAAAGTGATTCATTGAGATTCATGGGTGATAGTGTGTAGAAGTGACAGGTGGACTTTCATCATACTGAGAGAAAATCAATGACAGACCCCAGATCAAAAATGTACCTCAGTATGGTCTAGCCAAAACACTGGCAGCAGAGAGTGAGACAGATTAAATAGTCATGAATATTCTTACCCAAGACCAGGAGCATCAGATAGAAAATATCAACACATTAGGTTATGAGCCCAGCCCACCACAACACTCTATTTCTTGATACTGCCTGTGTCACATGTGTATAATTAATTTATACTCTCAGTGAACGTCCAGAGAAGACACAGCTTTCAGCAGTGCAGTGATGCAAACATTGTTTGCATGATGGAGATCTGAGATTCTTCAGAAGACATGATAGCATTGTGGCTGTTCTGAGTTATCCACTGTTAGCATACACATGTGAAGATACTTGAAGAAGCAAGTTTACTTACCTGTAAATGCTGTCCTGTATGACTGAGCTGTTTATGGTTCGGGGGCCTCTGCTTTTGACCTCTGTCGTATTTGCAAAGCCTTTTCCATTACCCTACTCTTAAACTGTACTTCATAAAAAAAGACATGAGGTACCAAGCTCACACAGCCAGTTCCCATAATAAATGGGAATTAATGTGATAATAAATGGGAATAAATATCTTGCACAGTCAGCATAAAGCACAGTCAGTACAAGGCCTGTGGCCTGTTATTAGCAGTCGCAATCCTATTTTTTTTATGGGACCACTGGATAAAAAAATGCTTCTCCATTTCTACTACTTTAGCATGCTTATTCCTGGGATCAAAACAAGTTAATTTACAGTATGCTAAATGGTTTTCTATTCTTATGGGTGTGAGAGGCCTCTGTTGTAGCTACAGTCTCAGTAACTAGACTGTATTTCAGTCCCTGATACAGCATTCATATGTTCCATTACGTCTGTCTGGGTATCACACCTACATTCTCACCCTTATACAATATTTGAACACTGCTCAAAATTTTTGGTTGTAGAAAGTATTCCTGCCTATATTTTGTAAATGAGGGCACAGAGAATATAAGAAACTAAGCCCCAATCTAGCAATACAGTATAAGCCATGCATAATTTTATATTTTATCTGTTTTATGTAGGGTACATGATTGACTGTTGGAGTTATAGCCTAAGAGATTTAATACAAGTCAGGCAAGAAATATTTGGAAGAGCCAGGAATAGAATCTGAATATTCTGAGTCATGTAATGCCTTTTTTCACAAGATTGTCCCAGTCAATATTCTGTAAAAATATTAGTAATGCTATGTATGTTAATGTTTTATTGTACCTGTCATCAGAATACCCTTCAGTTACCTGATACCATCTTCCTATAATGGACATAGAATCACTTATTGGTGTTCTGCAGTTCAGGGTAGTCACAACTCTCATTTGTTTTTTACTTTTCTCCTCAAGTTTTTTAAATAAGCATGTACAGTCTCAATATTTGGTATTTCAGATTTCTGAAAAGCAAAGAGATCTTCCTTTTCAATAAAACAAACAACCAACCCCACAACAAAACAATCCCCCCTACTACTCCCATAATCCTTCGCGAGGTACCTACAGTTCTTCAAAATGAGTAAAGACGTGCTTTTCATCTCACTCTGTATAGATCTCCAACCTATAATCTTAAGGTGGCCATACAACATTTTTAGTGATATGGTGGTATTTAGACCATAGTAGAGGTTTTTAGACTGTGTGATCTTTGAGCTGCAGGTTTTCTGGTCAATTCCACAAGGTAAAAATGCCCTAATTATTTGCTTATTTTAACCGTATCTCCCTGAAGTTGTTTTCTGCGGCCTCTTCCATTATTCCTCTGCTTCAGTCCTGATACATCACTTATGGAAGGTATTTTAAGATCAGTTACCAAGGTTATCATCAGCTTGTTTTCCCTTATCTTGTCTTGCTTCAGTAAAGGATCTCTCATCAGGTTTCCTCTTCTGTAAATCATCATGCAAAAAGGAAATAATTTGCTATCCTTCCTCCTATCTTTAGTATAAATCTTTCATTTCCCCCAATAATATCCACATGTAATGCTGAACAAGGATTTGGGAACTTCTAGTTCTGTAGATACTCCAATCTTTCTTGCAATCTGAAAGCAACAGAAGACAATTTAAAATTTCTTCTGAAGTTTTCAGAGGGATGAAATAAAATTAAATCTTGAAAAACAATGCAATTTTGTTAGAAAATAAAAATCAAACCAAATTATGAAATTAAATAAATGTGAAACTACAGATCATACTATGGTCTAGGTAATGGATATGGGTAATATTGAGAAACATCTTTCAGAATTATATTTATACTAGGATTTATTGCTTCAATAAAAATGAAATTAATTGCTGTTAACTATTTTATGAAAGAAAACAGGCTCTGCCATACTGTCAACTGGAATACGAAACTAATATAATCACAAGAATAGGATACTTCATTGATTTGACTGAAAAACAGATACCTATACATTCATCAAAGCAGAAAAATGGGTAAAAAATATTAGTGACAATTAAACATTAAATCTTATTTATGAATGTCTTGATCCTGGCTATATGTACAATGGCCAGTTGTTTTATAATCTACGTTGAAAGACAGTCAGTGAAAATGTTTATACATTAGTCCGTGGATTAGTTAAGTTCTTGATGTAGTAGTTAATTTTCTTTATACCACTACACATTGTCTTATTCTAATTCTATAGGAAGGGACATTGAGACAAGAGGCAAGTGTCAATGAAAGATTTTAAAACACAAGTTTGTCAGCTTTCTAATTCTTGCTCTAAGTACAACTGCCTCAGGAGATAAGAAGTATCTATTTTAGATCCTGATAACACGAAATGGTAATACATAGGTTTCATGTTTTGGTATTACCTCTGTTTCATTCTACTTTAAACTTCAATTGCTTGACAACGAACCTGTCATCCTTTATGTTGTATATTGGACATGATGCCCTCTGGAACTTGTCAAAGATCCTAAATCAGACAGGCTGATTATAATAAAGTCTTTCCTGGCCCAGGAAGGAGGAGCTGGGGATCTGCCATCTAACTCATGTCTGTTGAACAAAGTGATACCGAACACTAATGAGCAGGTCAGGTCTTTTAGCTTTCGTATGTGAACTTGTCCTCCAAATGAGTTTCCTGAAAAAAAACCCAACATTTTGAGATCTGAAGAAACACAAGAGAAAAGTAAAAAGCAGATTGGGGTTATAATTATCCTGAACTTCAAATTACTAATAACCAGTACTATACTATCTCTGTCATAGGAAGATGAAATAAAATTTCAAAGCACCCAACTGAAATAGCTGGTTACCATTCAACACAGGTAGTGTTGAGCCAGAAGAAGGGAAAAAGTAGGTTTTGATGAAATGGCTTACAATGGAAACATTGATTCTTCAAGGATTAACATACATCACCATTAGAACAGGTTATAGATTGAAGCACAACCCTAAAATTCTAGGTTAAAATATACATCATATTGTATCTTTGTTCATGGCTAGAAAAAGACTCATAAGATAGATTAAGTAGGTGGTTCAACATGGTAATTCAGGAGGAGTTCAGTTAAATATGACTTCTGAACTCTCACAAGAACTTTTTTATTAAATGTAAATGCTGACTGCAATTTCCACTTCAATGGGTCAAAACCATAAAATGACCTCTGTTTACTGCCATATGGCTTGGGATGAAAAGTAGAGTATATTTTTTATGATGTAACTTTAACGTAGAAAGCTTGGTTGACATGAATTTTGATTAGACTATAACATTGGGGATGACAAACGTAATTTTTCTTCAGTCCTCCGTTTTCCACTTTCCTAAAAAATGTAGCTCTAACAGACTACACAGATTATGGAAAACAACTATTTGAAAAACTTATTGAATCCACAAACACTTCTTGTTCTGTTTCTTCCACACTACCATTATTTGACTTCAAAACAGATGTCGTGGTTTAATCTGGCAGGCAGCC
>NW_009227648.1:0-9832 GCF_000690835.1 Fulmarus glacialis | reverse complement strand
TATCTCCTCTCCTGAGCAGAAGGATGCTTATTCCTAATGTCTGAGATACTGCTTCGTATAGGTAGGGAGTAGGTCATAGCCTCTTTGAATGGCTGGAACTCCTGGGACAGTTTCTCAGCTTGCATGTCTGGCAGTTTCTCTACAGCTGAGATGCAGGCCCGTTGGAAGAGAGACTTTCTTCGTATTGCCAGAGTTGGCCAGCCAATTCACCCACCATTTGTCCCTCTACGTCTTTCCAGGTCATTATTGCCAATGAGTTGGCGTACGACAATGATGTGCTCCGTACAAAGTTCCGCCACGTGGGTTGTGTGCACTTGACTTCCTCTGGATCTTTGGATAGCTGCTTGTTGTCCAGGTCATCATAAATAATCTCTAGCGCAGCTAATTCCCTCAGGTACTGGATACTTCTCTCCATGGTGGTCCACTTGCCTGGGCGACATACGACGTCTTCCTTGAAGGGATACCTTTCCTTCACGCCTGACAGGAGTCGCCTCCAGAGGCTGAGGACTTGTGCCCCTTGTCCAGTCGCTTTGTCAATGCCTCCTTCCCTAGAAAGGGATCCCAGCTGTCTTGGCTTTCCTACCCTCTAATTGCAGCCTACTGGCCCCATTATCCCAGCGTTAGAGCAGCCTGGTGACAATGTGCTTGCCTGGACGATGGCTAAATCCTTTTGCATATCTCGCAGCTCATTCGGGGATAGGGATCGGGTGGTTACCGTCTCATTTATGAGTTTTTCCTCTCTCTCCGAGGAAGAGGAGGAACCCTCCCGCCAAGTTCTTCTTGGGGAGAAGCAGGGAATTCTTCCTCCTCCTGTTCTCATGATGGCCCTGCTCTAGAGTAGTCTGCCTCCTCGCTGGCGGGGCAGTATGCTTCTTCCTCCTGTTCCTTCTTAGGAGAAGCGTCTTCATTCCTTACTAAACGAGGTGACTTTTGCTTCTGAGATTTCTTCTTGTGTATGGGGACGACTGATACGGGTTGGTTCTCTGGTTCAGCCGCAGTGCCTGTCGCAGGGGTTGGAGTAGCTGCAGTATTCTTAAATAGTTGTTTAACCCTAAGCAAGACCTGACACGCATTCATGAGACATAGCAATAGGAACATGCTCGTTTGAACATCCCAAGGATATTCAAAATTCTCAAGGGCTATTGTAATTAGCCTGGAGGAGAATGGGAAGATGGAGGAAGGTGTCTCCCCCATAGGTTGGCTCTCCAAGGAGAAAAAGTAGAAAGTGTAATTATTAAGTTTCTGAGAGATGGTTCCCAAAGCACAGGGATGACGGCAGTGCTGAGTACAATCTCATGACCAGTAAGTTTATCATACCATAAGCCAGTTTTACACAGTACAGCAAAGCGATAACCTTAATCCACCTTCCAGAGGTGATAAACAGCACATAAATACTGATAAACAGTACATATAGCAAGTAAGGTGTTACATAACACAACCCTGAGAACAAATACAACTTTGAGAGCAAATAAATCAACATTGTGACCAGCAGCTACTAAACTAATATAATGAATGCTTGTAACAGATTTGTTTTAACACGCTCTGGTCAGATCTGTCGTTATCTCAACCCTTCGTGCCCCACGTTGGGCGTCAAAAAGATCCGACATGGTTTAACCCCAGCCAGCAACTAAGCACTACACAGCTGCTTGCTCACTGTCCCCGCCCCGAGAAAAAAAAAAGTAAAACCCATAGGTTGAGATAAAGACAGTATAATAGGACAGCAAAGGAAGAGAAAATAATAATGATAAAAGAATATACAAAACAAGTGATGCACAGTGCAACTGCTCACCACTTGCTGACCAATGCCCAGCCAGTCCCAGAGCAGCAATCACTGCCCCCTGGCCAACTCCTCCCCCAGTTTATGTACTGAGCATGACGTCATATGGTATGGAATACCCTGTTGGCCAGTTTGGGTCAGCTGTGCTGGCTATGCCCCCTCCCAGCTTCTTGTGCACCTGGCAGAGCATGGGAAGTTGAAAAGTCCTTGACTCTGTAAACACTACGAAACATCAGTGTGTTATCAACAATATTTTCATCCTAAATCCAAAACACAGCACTATACCAGCTACTAGGAAGAAAATTAACTCTGTTCCAGCCGAAACCAGGACAGGACTGAAGAGTAGAAAAGGTTGGGTTTTTTGCTTTTGTTTTTTTTAAATATTTCAGTGAGGGAATCAATATTTAATCTGACTGAAATAATGAGGAGTGAAACAAATATTTACTTCCTGTATATATTCCGAAGACTACAAAGCTGCATATATTACATGTTTTGTCACATACAGAAGAACGTCAGTCCTATGGGTTTTATAGAAATTTTCACTTACTCTAGCATTCTGTTGGTAGCTAGATAGGCATTTTCTCTTTTGAAGGAAAACAAACTTTTGACACAACTGCTGGTTGACATGATAACTCATGCATTCTTAATTTTCATATGGGACGAAGTGAGACAGAATACAAAAGCTAAACATGGTTAAGTGGTTGAAATTGAGCTTATACCTTTCTGTTACTGTCCAGCCTTTCTTCTCTGGCAGTAAAAGGATAGGAGTAAGCGTTTTAAGAAAAAAAAAATCTTAGAATACATTTCTTTGCCATGTTTGGCTTTCTTCCCTTAAAATTTCAGTGGATTACTTCTACATCTTCAAATTTTGTTATGCATACGTGTTGGATTATGCTACAGGCATACCTGGCAATGAGCTTTAAGCTTTACTGGGAGTATTGCTTGGGTTCTCATTTCTTCCTAGAGAAATAAAGAACCACACATCAGGATAGGCAGAAAGTTTCCTTTGAAACGACACTTCTGCTAATATCTGAAGAATTGTATGTGACTTTTTTCAGCAGGACTGAGGTTTGGGACTATGTGGGTGAGTGTTTGGATAGCAAAAAGAGCATATACAACTGTGTGCCTTAGATGAATATCTGAAAACCTGTGACTGTAAGGAAGCAACTGACAAACTAGTAGTTCTAAATGTGAAAATAAGTGACTTAACAGAACTGAGTGTAGCACTCCAGCATATATATTAAGGAAGATTCGAATCAGTGAGTTTCTCTACAAACAGTTTAGACAGTAAACTTTCTCTAAAGATACACCTTCTTTGTGTCTTTGGAACTCGGTTTATTGTGGAATAATGTTAGCGTGCATAGCACTTAGTTTGAGGCATGTGCAATTAACAAGAGACTGGGAATTCAATAGGAATTGAGGCTGCTGTTGCAATTTCCTGGTAAACAATAAGAGGACATTGCTGTCTATAAGGCATTCAGTATTAACTTCTTTGTTTCTCAGAGCAGAGAAAGAATGTCTCCTCTTGTATAACTTCACTAGGAGCATAGACTATTATTTTAATGAAAGTACTTAATGCTTATCGTTGTCAAAGTTAAAATTGTCCAATACCATGTTAGCTTACAAATTTAACTACCCTTCCATAAATTTAAAATCATATACCATACAGTTAGTTAAGCTTTCAGAGTGAAGTATTGTTAAAATACATAATTGCCATTATTTCTCGTAGTTTTACAACCTGTGTTGCTTTTACTTCTTTCCCCTTTCACTAGAAATTTGAAGCAGAAACCATTAAAGTCTCAGGCAAAAATTGAATCTGAGCAGGAAGATTCTTTTACTCAACCTACCTCAAGCAGAGCCGCCTGTGTTGCAAGCCATAAAACGAATGCTAGCAATTACAACCGTAGTTCCTCTGGTGAATCCTCTGATTCTGCATGCCTGGAATCCTTTGAAAGGAATGGAAAAGCTAGATCCACAACACTAACAAATTGTTCTGCATTATCATCAGGTCAGAAATGGAATCTGTTTCAGATGAGGATTTTCATCTTGGTCTTACCTGAATTGTCCAGTATTGTTTCCTTTCCTTTATAATTGCCATAATTTGCAATTGCATTCTAAATTGTTAAACGAGGTTTGCATTTTTAATGTGAAATTTTTTAGACATTTCTATGCAGTTTGCTTTTTGCGTAATACAGAATTTTGTGTATTTTAATGAATTTTGCACACTTATTACATTATTGAACGTTGATACATTTAGTACACATTTTAGTACACAATGATCATTAACATTTTAGTACACAATGATCTGTGTACTAAACATATTAAACATAGAAATTTCTGCTTTAAAATCCCATAGAATGCAGTAAGCTTAACTTTTATTAATGAAAAAGCTTGCATCCAAGGGGAAATCTATCAATATGACAGTTTGCTTCTTGGAGGCAGAGCTGTCTTGGTTGTATATCCATTTTGCAGTCAAAGGGATGCTATTTTTTTTGCAGCTTTTATATGGGAATTCACAACAAAGCTGAATTGAATAAGATTGATGATAAGAAAAAGTTAACCTGCTAGCTACATGGTTACTTGATGCTCTTAAGTCTTACCAGATAGAATAATAGAATTTCTTCATTTCAAGCAGCTGTTATAGGAAAGTGGTTGTAGTGAATGGATGTCTCTTATTTGAGATGAAAACATAGTGTATCTGATAAATGACACTATATAAAATACAGGCATACACCCATATATGTTACATAAAAATTGTCATCCAAAATCAGGAAATGACAGAAGTTCCCCGAGACATAAAAACCTTCCTGTCTTTTCCTTCTTCCCCTACACCTCACCTTGGCAAAAATTCAGCTTCTTTCAAAGAATGAGAATGCAAGTCCTGCTAAAAGAGATTTGTCAGAATATGTTTTGTGTTGTTTTTTAACATGCTTTTCTCTTAATTCTGTTACTTGGAAACAGCTGTGTTATTTTACTCGAAACTTAAATATAGGTTAAAGAAGCTTCCTATCACTGAACACTGTGTAAACACTGTGGTATATTTTGTAGAGCTATCAATGTCATACATGTAAGACATTAAGATATGATATTGTATTGTAAGATAATACCGTGAGGAAATTTTGAAGATTTCCTGGATCAGCAAAATGTAGCTCTTAACTGGAAGCTAACTGTATATTTAGAATTCTAATTGACTTTTTTTTTTTTTCCATAGAAAGTGAAATAGAAGGTTCTTTGGTTTCTTCATCTACTTCATCTTCATCCTCTACAAGTAGCTCAGAAGACAGCAAAGAAAGCTCTGTGGCTCTTGTGTCACCTCCACTACACAATGGTATATGTAGAAGAAAGAACAGCAATCGCAGGATAACTAGAAATCGAGCTGCTCAGAGAAAACAAATAGGTAAGATTTTAGTAGTTTTCTTGTGAACGGCAAATAACACAAGTGTGTATACGTATAACTAAATGTAATTAGTATTTTCTAAATTATTGTATATGTACGATACTAACTTTTTGATTGGTAGTAGTTCTGAAGCTCTCAAAATACTACTCTCAACTTCTAAAAAGATTTTTTTTCAGTACTTATGGGAGGAGGGCAGAAACCAAGAGCCTAGTGAGAGGCAATGTCTTGCAACATTTTATATTGTAGTGAAAGTAAAAGCAATAATTTGTCAAGAAGTTGTAATTTTCACAAAACTAGAATGAACCCGAATTTTATGACATAGCTAAATAATTTCTCTTGGCAGACAACAAAAGCATGTAACTATTGCTGGGAGTATATTTCATTTGTCATGTCTGTGAGTTAAACCTGTTCCAGATTTGACAAGACTTAAGCTGCTGTTTTTATATTTAAGTTATTAATCTCTCCTTTCCTTTACAGGAGCACTTCTTCAGGAGAATGGGAATGCAAGAAAAACTGTCAGGAAAAGGTTATATGGAAGTGACTCTGAAAGTACTTTGGTGGTGACATCTGAGTCGCTCAGTAATAGTACTGGTAGACATAGAAAAACTCCACGCAGAAGTGCTGCTGTGGCTGCTACTAAGTTAAGGCTAATGAGTGATGTGGAGGAAGAGGTTTCCAGCTCAGAAAGTATTGGCATTGGGTGCAAGAATAGAAAACTGCCTCACCGGAATGCCTCAGCTGCAGCCAGGCGAATGTTACTGGAGGGGTCTGAGGATGATGTAGGCTTAAAGTCTGAAAGTGAAAAAGAAATAGAAGAGCAGCTTAGCAAAAGGAAAATTCTTTCTCAACCTGGTTTATCTGCTGCACGAAGAAAATTTGTTAGTGAATCTGAAAATGGAACTTCGGACTCTGAGACAGACACACAGATGAAGCAGAAAAACTGGCAAAGCAATGGTCATAAACAGTTACGTGGGACAGTCCATTCTCTTTCTGCCAAAATGAAAAGTCCCACCCTAGACTTTTCAGAGGAGGACTCCAAAAGCCGTAACTCAGAGGATGGGAGCAGTCAAAAAGTTTCTGACCAGTCAACATCTGCACATAATAAGCCTGCAGTGAGCAACTCTGAGGATGAAGTGGATTCTGAATCGGATAGATGGAATGGCAGAAAAGCAACTGGTCTGCAGCTTGCTGCTCCTTTTAAAAAAGCAAAAGTCTTGAGTGATTTAGAGGACACAGCAGAATCTGAAAGAGAAGACAGAGAGGATGGGAGAAATTTTGTCTCTGAGAGCTTGGTGCCAACTAGAATTGCAGGGAGTTCAAAATCTGGACCTGGTGCCAGCTTTGATCACTCTTCTGATACAGAATCTGAGACAGATTCCAATAACAGTAATTATTGTGAAACTTCTCCGAAAACAAAAAAGAGAAAGAGAAAAGGAAAAACAAAAATCATTAGAAAAGGTAAAATGTTTAAAGTTAATGCATCTAACTCTTGATACTGACTAGATGAAGGAGGCAACGTAAGATTAATATCTGGGTAATGACTGGGAGGATTTGGACTATACAAAGTGTAATAGTGTTCTTTGTTGTTCTAAAATAACTGTAAATGGGGGAAGGAGAACTGTAAGGTATGATGATGAAGATGACAGTGTCTAGAAGTCTAGACAGGAGAACAGGTTGAAACTAGAGGAGTTCTTGGTCCAGCTACAGCCCAGGCCTTTACATCTTCTGGAGCCTGTACCAAACTACTGCTCGTTTGGTTTAACGGGTCAAGCGCATCCATCACACTTCCTCACCCACCTCCCTCAAACAAAGCAGTCTGCATTGTTTAGCCTTAACACATGGGTTTGCAGGAATTTAGTGCCCCACAAATAGTTATCAAAAGACTTTAAGGGAATTAAAGAAAAAAAGGTACTCAAGCTCAAGGGGGTTGGTTGACTGTTTTCCATACCAAGCATACAAAACAGAATTAAACTTTTCTGGTTCACATAATACTCGATCAGAGTTGAAGACTGTCATGTTTTGGAGCAAAAATTCATGTTAGTGTTTTCAGTTACTTCCTACATCACTTAATTTGGCAATTGAGAAAAGCAAGAGCCATCTTCAGTACTGCATTATAAAAGACGAAAATCTTTCTGTGTCCAAGCTGCTTCCTTTCCAGTGTTCAGCATCAACTGAATGCTGCCTCGCCAAAAAATAAGGTGGGGAAAAGGATTATTTTTGACAGCATATACTTTTTTTTTCTTCCAGACTGAGTGAATTTTTAACAACCTTGTAAGTTTGATTGTTTCACATTTTTGTGCCCTCTCAGGGAGTGGCTTTGATACACACTTGTAATGCAGCAGTTCAAAAATCTTGAGAAGAAAATGATTGTCTCTTAACATGAATCTGTCTTGACAGTTTTCCACAAGGAGTACTTATTTCCTTTGTACTAAAAAGATCTTGGTATTTATAGCTGTTAAACATACTGAAAATGTTTCTTAATGTTTTAACATTAGCAATATGAAAGGATGCCAGATGGACCTAAGAAGCATCAATAAAGAGCTGCTGAGTTCTGTAATTGGCTATTGAACTCTAGACTTGTCAGAACTATGTTGCCATAGTCACTTTCTAAAATCTAAGGAAATCAGGGAGAAAAAAAAAATCTTTTAATAGCTTTATAGAATTGAAAATCTTACTTGAATGGGCTTTATATGTCAAAACTCCTGAGTCAATTATAAAACTTTTTTGGGTTGGTTTTTTTTTTTTTGAAGACTTGTACCATTGCTTTGAGAAGATTTGAAGAGACTTTTAATGTGGCAAAAAGGGAAGGTATTTGTACAAATGCTTCACCTAGTGGAATTTGTAGCTTTTGGATTAGGCGATTGGTAACATTTTCCCTATCAAGCTTGTCTAACACCCCGTTTTTAAGGGAAAACAAGACTGGTTAGTTTTAAAAACTTCCCTTACACTTTTTGTGTAAACATTTCCCATGCAGAATATGCAGAAGCTGACACACTGGGTAGCCAATGCTGAGCACTTGGTCTCTTTAGCTTGTCCTTTGAATGTAACGTGGATGTTTTAACTGTTTATATTGTAGTGTCTTAAAGCTTAATGAAAATCTGGTTTCTCTTCTTGCTAATTCTTTAACACTCTGGTTAAACTGCGGCTTTTGCTGTATTGTACCTTTTATGCCCATGGGTGTGAAATGTTAGTTTGTCTTCCAGCTCTAACTTGGAGCAAAACTTCTCTTACTCACATTGTCTCTTAAACTTTTTGGATGATTTCTGTTTTTTTTTTTAATCTTATCCTTTTACTTTGGCCCTAGCTTCTTTAGTAATCAGTGTTCATCCACTGGGTAAAACTGCCAATCGTAAAAGCAAATTCAGCATTGTTTTCCATGTGCAGTTGGTGCCAAACATTGGCAAGTATCAATATATATTAATAGTTAGTTGCCAAAGGCCGCATTTGCGTAGTGATCATAATAACATTACCAAAGATTTTAATGAGAATCAGTAAGAAATAAACGGTATATTTTTTTACTTTAATATCCACCTTTTTGCTTTAAGGGGGGCTCATTTATTATGGAACAGTCTTACTTCATACAAAATGTTTAACATCCCCTGCCCTGTATAACCACCCAAATGTTGAGGTGTGCGCACAGCAGAATGTCAGTTTTGTTTTACCAAAATTTTTAAGCTGATGCCCTTTTAAAACTCTCAAATCAAACGAAGAGACCCCATCTAAAGGAAATCCTTAAGGTAAGGGTGGGGCAAGAGCAAGTATCACTAAATTTCTAGAAGGCCGTGAAACATGGTCTTTAAAAGTCAATAATGATAAAATACAGTAATGAATATTTGCATTGTTTGGGTCTCATTGCATAGTCATCTGCCAAGAGGGCTCAGAATACTGTTAACTTACTAAAAAACTTAATGTTATCTTTCCAGTATGTACAGAACCAGGATGGTTAAAGACATCGGGCCAAGTTTGAGACTTCTTTCATGTGAAAGGGGAATATATCATTGTCCTATACAGTGTCCCCTATAAGCAAGTAGCTTTCGGGCATTTAGTTTTCTTTATGTTGTGAGTTATTCCCCCCTGTTGTTTTCTTGAAACATTAGTTGTCCTGTATATGAACTGATAGCCTGCTTTGGACAATGTTTACTGTAAAACACTATTTATTTTCCATTTCAGTTTATCTAATCTTTAATCTAATTTGGGATATTACCACAGGTAGTCACATACCTATTTTTAAATTAGCAGATGCCCTTTCTAGCTCATTTTTCTCCTCAACAGTCAATAGATGCAACAACAGATGTGCTATTAGCACAGCCTAGTTTACTGTGGTTTGCCAAACTGGTGCATGTATTGTTCTTTTCTAAAGAGGCTGATAGTTAACTGTAAATAGGAAGGTAAACTTGTTTGTACTTCTGAAAGTTATTGTTAGGTACTGCTGGAGTATATGCATGCTTTTATTTAAATACATACATATAGACACATACATTTATATAATATTTATTTTCAAATAAATACATGTTCTCTCTATATATATACACTATGCAATTGACCAGCTAAGCAATTTATGTGGAAACTTTGCTTTGGTTATTTTCTTTAATATATCTAATATATATACACTACATATAAAAAATAGTATAGTTTAATATATAAAACACAGTATCTAT
>NW_009227647.1:19900-20197 GCF_000690835.1 Fulmarus glacialis | reverse complement strand
GGAGCAATTTCGGTAGCTTAGCGGTTACCGCGTCCTGGGTGCCAGCACAACAGCCCGCCCTGGCGACACTGCAGCCAGCAGATCCCCGTTTTGCACCGAGTAGTGACTAGATACTGTCCCACCTTCACCGGAGTTGACAGAGCATGAAACACCTGGGAAGGAGCAGGAAGAGTCGGTAATTGAGGGCAATGTATGCTCAGGGCAAAGTGCAGTCCCTGTTGGCGCAGACAAGGTTTGTTTTTAGTTTTTGGTTTTTTGTTTTTTTTTTTTTTTAACCTAAACACTTGCCTGTGGATT
>NW_009227647.1:10727-19867 GCF_000690835.1 Fulmarus glacialis | reverse complement strand
ATAAACATAGAGGCATATTGGCTTCTACTACGCTTGTGAAAAGAATTTAATAGAGAGCGAGGAGGTTTATTTTAGTTAGTTTTAATAATCAGCTGCTATAAAAAGTAATAGAATAGCGCATCTCTGCTGTGGAAGCCAAGGGGTGTTTTTAAAATGCCTCAGCCTTGCACTGTCCATTTAACAACTCGGGGCTTTTAGAGTAATTTTGGTTGGCTTCAGTCTGTATCAAATTAATTTGGATATTTCAGGATTGGAAAAGGGGAGGGGATAAGCGGAAGACAAACCTAAACCCTCCTGCCTGGTGTTTACCAGAGTTACAAAGTTTTCACTTTGATGACTCCTGTGAGGCTAAATGGATGGTACCATCGTCTGGTCTAAACTCTCATCACCAGCATCCATTACACGTAATTCCAACAGCTGCCTATTTTGCCAAAAGCTTCTGGAAATGACTTCTGTAGTTTGTTCTAGCGTTCATGGCCCCCCCCCCCCTTTTTTTTTTTAGTACCCAGTTCCTAATGTGAATTTTATCAGAATTGCATTCCCACCCACTGCCTCTTCCCTCCTCCCCCATTTAGAAGCACTTTACTACAATGTGTTTTTTTTCAGCAAAGGCACTTAGAGTCTATTGTCAAGGTACTCTTTGGCGCTTTTTTTTTTTTTTGGGGGGGCTGTTTAAATCTCTCCCTGCAAGATGTTTTTTTTGCCAAGCTTCAGATTTATGTGTGATGTCTCCTTGTGCACTCTCTCTCCAGGGTTTTAACAGTGTCTTCATGATGCATTCACCAGGACTGTATGCAAGAGTAGTGCTGCTGGTGCCATATGCAGAAATAACATTGCCTTCCTATTTCCCTTGTTTAAGAGAGGCCAGTAATCTCATTAAGCTTCTCCACCCCTATGAGCTCTTCATTGCCACCACTATTGTACTGGAATCTCGCAATGAGTTATTTATCTATTATGCGCTCCTCATTCTTTCCAGTCATTGCTTGCTTGTAGGTGGCTACATTCCTTTCATAGCAAGATTTGCATTTCTTATTCTGAGATTTTTACTTCTGGAATCGCCTTTATTAAAATGCCTTTTGTTTGAATGGGCTCACTTCAGTGAGTGATCCATATTGTTCTGTATGACTGCTTTGTCCTAGCCATTATTTGCCACTCCATCAATTTTTGTCATCTGCAGATGTTGGCGTCACTGATTTTTTTTTTTATATGTGCTTTCCCCATCATTGTGGAAAATGGAGACTAGCACCTGGTCCTAGTATTATGGTCTTGTACACTCCCCACCCCCCCCATCCCATTTTTTCCCCAGTGGTTCTTGTCAGCAAACACTGGATGGACTTTTCTACAGCATCGCATGCCTATAGTTACTCTCATATTTGAATTCTTAACTGATTCCTCCATTAGCTTTCCCTATACTGGTTGTTGTTTTTTTTTTTTGATTGATGTAAGGTTAATTGGTTCATTAGATAGCCATTCCTGTAATTTCAGTTTTGAAATGATTCCTGGGCTTGGAATGTGGAAATACTTCATTGCATTGGGATAACAATTTCCTGCATGCCTCTGTAATGCATGGCGCTCTCCCTGCTGTCTCAGACAGCTTAAGTGTGATGGAGTAACTAGATCCAGTTGAAACATGTTGTCGCCTTCAGCCCTGTTCTTAGTTTCTGAATTTCCTCCTTTTCCTCCTGAATCCCAAAAGGCTTTATTAACACAGCTTTGTGGAAACCATTAACTCTAAGCTGCATAATTACGTTACTATGAGATTTGAAACTACTTTTAGTTTATAGTAGGAAAAAAAATGCATGCGTCTCTAGAAATTTATATTCCTCAATGACAGAATTTTAACTTAGTAAATTAAAAGGATTACTCAATTTACCTAGGAGGTTATAGTAATTAACAGCAAGAGAGTTTACCTGCAGAACTACTAAATGCAATAAAATAGGTTCTGTGAAAACATGACACTCTAATGAGCTGCCATGTTATTATGCTTGTTCTTCACCCTCTAAATTGCATGTACTTAAAGAAAGGGATGGTGTTGCTGTTTAGCTTGCTTTGTTTAGAAGTGGGGAACAATATTTAGCATACTTATCTTTATTTAGGGATGCATTTTATGCCATCCTTGCACAGCTTAGAATTGCATGCATTTGCGATGCTAGAATAACCAGGATATTTTTTTTTCTGATTTTTTTTTTTTAAGGCATATGTACAAAGAATAGTGTAGTTAAGATAATCCTCATGCCAGTATTTGTGCGATACTACGTGACTTCACTCTCATTGTTGCATTTTAGACCACTTAATGAGAGGCCACCTCCCTTTCCCTCTCCCTCCCCCTGCCATCCCCAGCACATCCCTGTACTAAAGCAGGGCAGACTGTGCCCGAGCATCCGACAGCATGTTCTTGTTCCTCTGTCACCCTCACAGTACTAATTGCAATAGCCGGTATTATATCTTGTGATTAGGAGGCGGCACGAGAAATAAACCTTTCCACCATCTTTTCACCCTGAAAAGCCTAAGACATTTTTTAGTGATCTGCAACAAATACTCAGGTTTCTGGGATGGATGAACAGACAAGCTGCATTTTTTCAGATTTTGGTGGCGCACTTAATTAAGCGCTGGCATCCTTACTTATGTTACTCCTGTTGAAAAATGGCTTTTTAAGAGCGGGGCTTTATCTATTATTAGTGTTTTGACTTTTTTTATATGTCTAGCGTAGGCACTCACACAGTTAAATTTGCCTCATATGGTCACTGCCACAAAGCTAAAAACTTCAGAGGAAAAATTAAAGTCTTAAGCTCTGTCGGTCAGCATGACAGCTATAGACCATGTGTTCCTTTTTTCCCAGGAGGAAAAGATTGGCACCTACCCATCAATTAACTGGTTTTCATTTTGGCTTTTTTTTTTTGGCTCACTGAGCCCCAGCCACTTGTGTGTGCAGTCGAAGATCAATTTAATTTTATAAGCATTGCATGTTTAGTCCTTAGCACTAAGTGGCTGTAGATGAGAACTTGATCAGCTGGTCAGTTTGGATGTGGCTTTGCAGTTAGGGGTACGATTTCCTGTGCCGGTGCTGTTCAGTTTATGCTTTGATACTCTCTGCTTTGGCTTATTTTTAACCCTGGCAGCTTCTAATAAGTGTCAAATAAGCAGCTTCTAATAAGCTGCTTAGAAGCTGCTTCTAGTAAGTGTCTTTGCTTTGCAAAGAAACCCCCAAAGAATTACATACTAGTCTCTTCCTCTTTTTCTTAAAGGTTCTCAAGCTGGCTATCTGTATAACTGCAGCTTGCCATTCTGGAGTTAGCAGTAAACCAAGGTATTAACACTTGTAGAAGATTTTTCTTTTTTTTCTGAAAACAGAATTCAAACATTTTGTCATCTCAGATTCTCTGCGAATGCAGCCTTTTCTCTCATAGACAATAATTTTAAACTGTTATTTTATGCAGTGTTTTTTCTTTTACAATCTTTCAGCCATCACTTTAGAAGTGCCTCTGAAGAGTAGCAGTGGTAATGGGCATTTTTTTTTTCCCTTGTCAGATGCAAATCTCTCACCTCCCAAGTGTGAACATACAAAGCTCTCTTACTGGCTTTTTTTTTTTTTTTAAAAAAATAACAAAATTAGGCCACAGTTAGCTAAGCAGAGTGACCCCATTCATGCTGGATCAACATGTTATCAACTCGAGGTTGTCACTACAAAGTAAGTGTGGTGAAGTCTGCCTGTTCCAACTAAAATCAAAGCAGTCTCTTGACATATATAGCAGTGCTGAAGTCAGCAGTTTCTGCAAAGTGGGTCTAAATGCAGATTGAAGGATCTCTTCTGTGTATATATGTAACTACCAGTGCCAACCTAATTATTTATCATCAAATACTTTTTGTCGTATTTTTACTCAGGAGGACATGAAAGAAAACAGTTCTAAGTGATTTTTTTTTTTTATTCTTTGGCTTTTCCTTATCTGTACAAGATTTGGCTTTGTGAGGTATATTTAATGTTTTCTCTAAAGTAGGCCACCTGAGAGATCCCATGGAGTAGTTCACTTTGCTGAGTTAGCAGATGAGGCCACTGGACAGAGTCAAAAAAGATACTGCCAACTGTGAAGCAAATGAATCAATACCAGTGCAACTGGATCAGTTTGCTTCTTCCGATATGACAAGAAAAGCAATAGCACAGATGCAATATCTGACATGCAGATTTAAAAAACAAATATAAACACACACACACACATTGGGTTGGCTTTTATTGGAAAGCCTAGATGCAATCTATAGTTATCAATTTGTGGAAAATTCAGGACACATATAAAGTTAAGAAGGCAAATTAAAAGAACAATACAAATCAGACGAAATATACATCTCAAAATATCAGGATAGCATTTTGACTGGCATTGCCTAAAATACTTAGAATCTCCTTTCCTTTTTTTTGTAATATGCTTCTTTTAATTATACATATTTTTTCTTTAAAAAGATCTTTTGTTTATGTATTCCCCAAGGTCACTATTTCCTGCAGGAGCATGTCCAGATCACAAGTCTTTTTTAGCAAGAAATAGGCTCATTATACCTACTAACAAGGCCACTAATTGGCTTGATTTGACTTTATCTAAAATGATCACCAACAGATACTAGAATTTGTTGTTTATTGGTGCCAGAACAAAGGAGAAGGAACTGGTACGCGTCAAGTAGAAGATATATTTCATTTTTGACATGTTATACAAGCTTTTCATATTCAAACAGAACAGAAACATTTGACATAATTTAGAATATGAGCCTATTTCAACAGAGAGCACTTACAGCATGCTAAATACAGTGCTGTGGAAGAGCCACCCAACAGAACTGCAAACACCTAGCATTTTACATCTTTAAAAAGAATACGTAGATCAATGACACGCCTCTGGGGTCTGACATATCATCCTCTCTAAATTTAGGGTCCTCAAGACTTCAAGGGTAAAAATACTAACAACTAATCTGTGCTTTCATTCTAATAGATGATTAGCATTCATTATATGTGTAATTAGTTCTGTATCCTCTACCAAATACACACATACAGTAATAGCACTGATACTGCAGATTCGGTAGCAACTTGGCTGGGAGAAATTCAAATCTGTTTATCAAACAATCCTAATGTGCAATTTAGAGTATGTAATACCATAGACTCTCAGAATACAAAGCAGTTAGAAAACTATTTTTATTACATCCACTTGAACCATTCATAGTTAAGACACGTTCACTTACTATGTTTTGTCATTATAATACATGGATAGAAATACTATGTATATTTCAATGAACATCAAAAACCCCCAATTTTGTCTCATCTTAAAAATATTTATTTTGTGGCTGAATTTAGTGCTCGTGAGAGTAAAGCCCTAAGAATGGTTTCAGCCAAGATGTAGAACAGATGCCATAGATGCCACCACAGGCTTCCTGTAAGGAACCAGCTGCACACTTCAGTCCTGTCCTGCAGCAAATATACTGGGCCTTGGAGCAGAGCATGCCAAATCTATGCAGTGGTGTGGAGATGCAGACTAGGCAGTAGAATTGGACTTTCGTCTCCATCCCCAGGTTCAGTGTTCACAGTAATGGGATTTGATCTGCCAGCTGAAGGCCAGGAGATGAAGCTACTGAAGAGCCTGCCTGCCTAAAGAGCAATTCTGTAGCATCAGGTCAGAGGTACGCTTCTTCTATCTGGAGTTATAACATCTAAAAGAGCTGTATTATACAGAAGACAAAGTTGACATAACTGGATGAAACTACATCATTTCTTCTTCTTCTACATACAATTTGCCAAGCACCTGAGACACTACTCTCTCCATTGTGAAACAAAGCTGCTAAAAAAACAACAGAAACCCCACCTGGTATGAATAAATGTCCATTTATTACATTAGGGCTGGAAAAAGACAAGGAAAACCCAACCTATTAAAGTCTTCCATCATAATAAACGAGACTTATTTGGTTACTGTGCCTTCTAACAATGACTGATGAAGTGGCACTGGCCTCGGTGACAGGAGAGGTACGGGAGGGGAGGGAGCTGCAGTTTGATTCAGCCAGCCGCTTTGGAGTGTCCCATCCTATCAGCAGAGTGATAGATGCACAGCTTTAAACCTAATACAAAAATATTAACACTTTTGGACATTAGTCATCACTGTTATATCTCTACAATATAATCCTTTATACTGTACAGCTATAACATAAAAGGTGCAATTCCTTTTTCTTTAAAAAAATCACACACAGCACATGTTTTTATCATTTTATTTTTAAGTATAAACTTTTTTAAACACTTTACATAAATTAACTCCTCTGAGACTAATATTTGATGTACAGTAAATTGTAATTCATATAAAAATCCATAAACAACTTGTCTCACATAATTTACAAAAAAATCAGGGTTTCCTTTGCTTATTTGCAACAAGGATTCTACTTGCCATTTCCCCCCCAAGGCAAACCATGTTAGCATTGTAAAATCCAGTATTAAATTCCCTTGGTAGCATAAGTCACTTGTGCCAATGTCCTTTTAGAAAGCAGCACAGTTTAAAGCAGTTGGGTTGTCTATAAACAGTAATTTTTGCCCCACGTTTTAAAATTAACAGATATATGCCACATACTATGCAGTGAGAGAGAGAGAGAGAGAGAGAGAAAGAGAGAGACTACTTCTGGTAAGCAAAGGTCAACAATTCAGTAATATTTGGAAACACTGTATGGGTCTGCATCTTAATTAAATACAGTGCCTCAAAGGAACAGACAGCCTGTTGCAAAATCTGTAGGCCTTTTTCTTTTCTTTTCTTCTTTTTTTTTTTTTAATACTTTTCAGTCCAACTTGAGTGCAGCGATATGCATATGTAAACATATTCTTTAAAGCAGATCACCTTTAAGGTCATTGAGAAAAAAAAAAAAATTGTCATTAGCAGTATCATTCTTCTGGAAGGCGCTCTTTTCGTTACAGAGTCTGTTCGGATTGTGCTACAGAAAAAATCTGAGCAAAGATGTAAGCTTAGGCTCAAGTAGTAATGCAGCAAAACAGTTTGGTCTCCTTTTTAGAAGACACTGGTACACAGTCTCTTTGGCAGCCTGAGCTAAGCCAGTGTGTTACCTCTTTCCTATCTCACTTTGTCTAAGGAACTGTATATTGTTAGCACTGTCTGCTAATTCTGGATATTGCTCCACAGAGAGTACATAGTACCCATCGTATCCTTGTACCTTTCCAGCACTTAGCAACTGCCTCTTTTCTCCTTCTGTCCACAACCTGGCGCCTTCCTCTCCATCTCTTACTCTCTGTTGTTCTCTGGCCCAGGCACTGGAAAGAGCTCTTTGCCTGGCTTGCTCCAGTATTCGGGCCTTTTCCTCGTCAAGTGTCATGCCATAGCGGACATGAAGCGCTAACGCACCGTATTGCATTTCAACATCAGCAAACCTACGAGTCCTGCCATTTACCACAGTGGTGGACTGTGAAACAGTGACATTGATGCCGTTCTCCAGGGCCTTCCGCCCACTTGTCAGCCTCAGTGTCCCAAGGTCACTCTCGGGGGAGGTGGTCTTGATAAAATAGTGCGTGTCCTTTCCCTCAACGGTGAAATGCAAGTTTTCTAGGTAGTAGGCATTGTTCAGAACAGCTGCCACTTTTATGCAGTCCTCATTTGCAATGTTGAGCACGTTTGTTTGCACTTTGCCTTGATTGACAGCGAGCATCACCCCTTTCCCAATCAGAGACTTCACTGTAGCAAACCACAGCCATGACTTCTCTGCACTGGATTTCCGTCTGCTGACCTGCACTTCTGCCATCTTTCCCAGGGAAAGGAAAGCCTTTGCTTGTCTCGCCACTTGTTGTTGCACTCCAGAAATTGGCTGTAAACAAGAACAGACAGAAGTTTTACCAGCCATCTGTAGCCCTCTAGATGCCAAGCAGCCAGGCTTTCTTGGTGTGCTGCCCGTGGACGACAACAGGATATGCCACAACTGACAGTGCCAAGGAGTTAATTAAATCTACATACTGCTTGTTCTGCTGAGTTACAAGACTATTTTGTTTGATAATGTTCAGTGCTTTTTCTCTTTGTCTCCCTGAGAACCTGCATAAAAGTAAGATTTAACTTCAGAGGCTACTTACTGGGCTGCACAGGATAGACCTTTGCAATACTAATACTTAATATGGGTAAGAGCTATCTTACTACAGTGTCATCTCATCCTCTGAGCTTATTTGACTATGATTCCGGTCTACCATGGGTCCCTCCAAATTGAAGAGATTTTTGCAGGTCACGATGTTGCTCTTTAGAACAGGAACAAGCCCTTCTTTACACTGAGTCAAGAGATAGAGTCTCTCAAGTAGCTGCAGTCTGAGACTAAACTCAAGCTGCTGAAGGAAGCAGGGGGGGAATCAAACTGCAATGATAGTCTTCACAGTAAAAGCGAAAGAAGCAAACGGTACAGAGCAGAGGGGTGGAATATTGGGGACTGATGCCCTTTCTTGCAAATAATTGCAGGAACTGATAAAGGGGGATGTGTGAAAAAGCTGCAGCCAATTCATTTGTGTGAGCTTCCATTTCACTCCAAGTATCACCATGCTGCCTAGAAGAGACGAGCAGCTACTTTCCCCAGAACTTCAGAGGGGTGCAATCCTGAATACAGCAGAGTGCTTTGCTGACAGCTAGGAAAGAGAAGGGGCAATGAATGAAAAGAACCAATGGGCAAGTCTAAAATACGCTTGCTTGGTATTTCATGTTTTACCGTATCTGGGGTGTTCTTATTGAAAAGGTAGGTGTGCTATAAAGGGGAGGAAATGAGTTGCAGTTGTGAGGTGCAAAAGCACAAGATGGCAAGGCTAGGAGAGGAGAATCTGTTTAAAAAGTTTGCTTGACTATTAAGAGCTATGTGTGGCCCAGTATGCCAGATGGACTCTTGGTAAAGAGAGAGGATAGCTGGGGGACGGGACCTGACAGCATAACTGCTGTGGTTAGCCAGAACAGCTAGAAGAGCAGGAGGAGCTAGCAGGGATGGTTACCTAGCGCAGCTAGGTAGGGGGCAGCTCACCTTATGGGGTCAACTGTGGTTGGGGTGAGACCTTACAACTGCGCAGAATAGGCACATCTTATCTGTCTAACCCTGGGTCTTAACAGTTACAAGCTGTGAATGAGCTAGTATTGACGGAGGTGGGGAGCAGACAGCTGCCCTAG
>NW_009227647.1:0-10704 GCF_000690835.1 Fulmarus glacialis | reverse complement strand
GAGAAAGATTTAAATAGCTTTGGCTGCACTTTTGAAAAGCAGTACTTAGCTTCTGTAGATGATCCAGTTTATCTTCCAATTGACCCCTTCTCCCTTCAGTAAAATACGATTTAACCCACTTGATTCATTGCTGACAAATGGGGAAAAAGCCTGTTTAGTTTTCCCAAATTTCTGGGTGAGAGACCAAGCAGGAGTCATTAACAGACTCCTATAACCTTAATTCAGCCTTGCTGCTAATCAAAGCCTGGCAAAAGGTTTGCAAAGGCTTTTCTGCTCTGCCATGAGGGCCGCTTTCTGGAGGGGACAGTTCCGGAGGGAATTACGAATTGACTTGGACTCTCAACTCTTCTTGAATGTGGCAGATTCCCGTCTGCACTTGCTAACAAGTATGGATTTCAGCTGTTGTAAATCCTACATGAAAGCTATTGAGCATAAAATATATTCTAGACAGCACGCTCGTCAGTGAGAGCAGCAAGATGCTATAGCAACTTCATAATGACAAAGTTCGTTTATTTTTAACAGTATCCTCAGAGCTCTGAAGCAAAACCTCAGAGCTCAGTAAAGCTCACTCACTCCAGAATGGTTCAAAATACTAAGTGGCTTGTGTGTTTACTTCTGGCTCGTGGTTGCATTTCCTTGTTCAACAGCGAATATCATAGTCACAGCTTCTTCCTACCTGAGAGTTTTGAATCTTTGTGTTCCTCCCACTTCTCTCTTTCTCGCTGTCATGTCACATGCCCCTGGCACTCCTCTCGTTGTTGAGCTCTTTCATGACAACTAGCTGTCTGCTCTCATCTCTTTGACCAGACTGGTTCTTCTCCTGATGGACCTTTGCTGGTGTTAGTGGATAATTGCATTCTTTAGCCTTTGAGATCTAAATAAACAACCTCTCATAGTTCCTCACAGCCATGCCTGATGACAGGTCTCTTATCTCCTGATAAAACCACTTTGCCTGGAGTACTTGCAATGCTCCTCCTTCACTGCTTCTGCTGTTCATGGGAGACACTATTCTCACGCTGTGCTCTAAGGTCTTTCCTTGTTACTCAATCCCTGGCTATTAAAAAATACATATAGCGGGTCACTTCATGCATGCAAAATTAGCTTCCATATGCTCCCTTCCACTGGGCCACCTTTCTAATGATTTTTTGTCTAAATTAAGTTGTAAGGTTCTTCAAGATCACATCCTCTTTTAATCTCGTAATGTTCTCTATTATGATTCTTGTAAAAAGAGATCTGGTTTTGACTGCTTACAATGGGATCACCCATTTTACTCTCTTAACACTTCCTTCTTAACTGAGAATTGTGGGATTTTCGAGGGCATAGGTCTTTGATCTTTGAGTAAGTTTGATTTGTAAATATAATTTTCTTAAATAGCAGATTTAGATTTTAACTTCCACATTTATTTCTTCCATTGTTTAAAACTGTAGCAGGTTTTCAGGACCGAAGTTCTTTTTTTTCCTCCCGAAGAACTTCATAAGCACCTGGAGTTTTGATTTTATGTAATGTAATGGGTTTTACCTTAGGTAATTTCATTTTCAATATTTTATCTTTACATATAAAACATGGTTAATATTAAAGAGAAGTAAAATTGTAGTGCTGCCTGGTATGCATAATTTATATCACCTGTTCTTCTGTTTATTTCACAGTCTATTTTTTACTACAGTGTTCAGTTTCTGCCTTCAGGCAGAGTGTTAGTACAAGTCTAATCTCTGTAGTTTCTGCTATGAAACTTAGACATCTTTAAAGGCTCTTGAACTTCTTTTCATTGATTGTTGTCTTTCTGCATTTTTACTATTGCTAAAAGCAAACAAAAGCTTATTCAAAATGGTACCTAACTTAGCAAATCCGTAAGAAAAACACCATTTTCTTAAATTCTTTTGAAAGTAGATAAAAATTAGAGGTTTGAAAAGCACTGTTCAGATTTAACTTAGCAAGCAACCCTGTCAGGATTATCCATGCCTAATAAGATCTGAATAGAAGGGAACATTCTGTCTTGTTCCATTTGTATGTTTAGTTTTGTTTCTTACTGGTATGTCCTCCCATTGCTGGCTCTTCACAAGTTCATAAGAAGGTTCTGTTAAATCAAATTTCGGAACAGGGAAACCAGGAATGGCATTGTGCAGATGGAAGCCGAATGTCACCAGCCAGCTGTTAACATCTGAAAGAGAATTATTAAAGGAAAAGAGAAAAATATTACAATTGTTCTATATTTTGCAATCATACCATTTTTACATGGAATAGTTTTTGGCATAGTTGATTTCCTTTTGTAACATGAAAATTATTCAACAGTTTTTGTTTTGATATAGATGGATTTAGATTTGTATTACAGCTAGAACAGCAAGCCTATGCAGTAAACTTGAAGTTCTAAACTTACAAAAACCCTTCTGTTCTATGTAAGAATTGCACTATGCTCGTTTGAAAGGCATTGCAGGTTTCAGCAATTCTGAAGGCCTCAGTGACTTCCAGAACAACTACAGGAGCACAATTAAAGTGAGATTTCCTCCTAATATAACCTAAGCTAATTGGGATTTTATGGTCAGGCTGAACACGCTCTATGTCACACCTTCATCATCAATACTTTAAAACAAAGCAAAAAAGTACTGCAAAGCACATCCTGTCCTTTTGTTATGTATGTATTATTGTAACATATACGTAAATTCAAACTACCTCTGAAATAACACCTACACAGTCAATTACCTTTTAAATGATTTGGCAAATATTTTATGTTGATTCAAGAGAAATCTCCCCCTCTTCAAGATGAAGTTGGACCGATGAAATTAAAAGCTAATGAAATGTATTACAGTTGCATCAGTAAGCAGACTAAGGATACTAAATCAGCATTAGATAACATTATTTATGATACATTTTATCTTCTGTTAAAAATAAATAAATTAGGGATGCCAACAATTAATTAGTTAACAATTGTTGGGCAAGAATGGGTGCTCTGCCTTGTTTCTGTCTTTCTACTCTATCTTTCACAAATACTAAGCTTGCAGAAGTTGGCAGAGTGCACCTTACCAAGTCTAGTAGTTTTCATTTAAGAAAATTCCAAATAAGTGGAACAAGGAACCAAATTTTTCCAAATGTTAAAAGAATAAAAAATATTTACCTTAAAATAACTTCTAACCGTTCCAGATAAATGATACGCCTCATGAGGCTCTGCATCTAAAACTGCCAGTCAGCCAAATTACTCATTGTAATGATAACCTTATATGAACAGTGTGTGTCTATGTATTCCATACATCAAAGATGTTAAGAAAAGAACTAAAATTATATTTTGAGGGCAATTTTTGAACTAAGTGCATCATTTTCAATGCCACAAAGAATCTGATTGCAACTGCATCCCCTACAGCACATGCTGCTAAAAGAGGACAGATTCAAAGGGCTGTTATTATCCTTGCTCCCAGGCAGCCTGTTAGCAACCCTGTTAATAGCTGCTATGTGTTAAATTAACGCAAACCCACTTGATTCCCAGGATGCTTTTCTGAGTGAGTAAGTGAGGCTGAGCCCCTCCTGTAGTCCTGGCACTGTGTAAAATATTTTAGAATATTTACATTTATTCAAGTATGAAAATTCAAATGTATCTGAGCAATGCATTTTTCAGAAACTTCTGGTGATGTGCAATCAGATTTTTCTGTATGTAGAACAATGGAAACCGCTACACATCACTAACTCTAGACCCACAAAAAGAATATAGGTTCCCTAAGAACTCAGTTATACAAGAAGCGGCATGTTAGCAGCTTTTTGTTGTCAAAAGAGAAATTCACACTCCTTTTCCCTACTCCTGGCTGTGTACTCATTACTTTGTGCTGGCCCTGGAGCTTACTGGACTTCTCTTTCTTAGCCAAATTACATTAGTAGCCTTGCAAAAACCTACCCTGGAAAATATCAACCAACTTCCAGTGAATATTTGCTGCTATGTTAATGAGTTAAATTGGTCACAGAAAGACCCTGCCTGCCCTTGCTACCTTACAGTCTCACTCCCTCTTGTTTTTGGTCTTTTTGGTCTGTGAATATGCACTTTTTACTGCTCAGTAGCCCAGAGCCATGAAGGAGCCTGACTCTAATCCACAGGTAAGGAGATTCTCATGAACGGTCTTGAGGGGTTCTTACTCTTGTACTTGCTCAAGGAGTCTGGTTTTTTCATTATAAGAGCATTGGGTAATGCGTAACAGTATTGGAAGGAGAATCTAGGGCTCCTCTTTCCTCTCCCAATGCACTGAGATCTCTAGCTGAGGCACCTTTTGTTACAGTTCAGTCAGTGGGAGAGGAAGAGATGTATTCCACTGGAACTTCAAAATGTACTTTAGAAAACCCAACCCCTCTGTATACTGAGATGCTCTGAATTATCTTCTTGGGTCAACAGTCCAATATTAAAGCACCATAAAGACTGTGTAGGGCACAAGGTTTAGGTTTAGCTACCTAAACCTGAAAGCTAATAAAGGCCTGTGGATCTTAATCTCTTATGCAGGTACCTAAATCAATGCCTAAAGCTAGATGAGATATTTTCAAGATCTCCCATTTGCTATTTCACTGTTTCTGATAAGCGTGTTTGCTGTAATTATTCTCATTGTTAAGTGCTTAATGCTTCCTCATAAAGAGCTTTTCCAAATAGGACATATTTAAGTACTTCACCAAAATTGTGAATTGCAGTCTAAACTGGATGTCTATAGGTCCAGCACCTCCAAGCTAACATCACTTTGTTGATCTGGTTCTAAATGCCAAGTACATTTCTGAACAATTATCTTCCCTGAGAGTTTCTTTACTAACCTTCCCCAGACGCTATCGTCAAACTATAACCCAGATATTGATTCCAGATTATGAGAAGACACAGAAAGGCAAATTTTTGAGCAAGTGGGAGACAGTCTTGCAATTAAGTAACCTTTTACCTGTGATATAATCCTTCACATCATGTATTTTACTGGCTGGGTTGTTATTTCTAAACATGTACAAATTAAAAGGAGCTGGATCCTTCCCAATTCTCTTCCAGATTTCAATATCAGGTGTTGTCCACCGGCCTGCCAGTATGTCATAATCTCTTTCTCCGAAGTGGACTAGCTTGGTCAGTGGGTCGTATAAGCCTCCGTGGAATCCTATTACCAGCTGGAAGTCAAGGTTAGAGTCGAAATAGATCTCCCCATAAGCAGTGTATTGAATTTGTTTAAGCATGAGACCATTGCTACTGAAAACAGCCAGTGGTGTTCCCGTATTGTCTGATGCAATGTAAAACTCGTCTCCGCTGCTAATTTCCATGGCAAAAAGGTGTCCTTGCAGATCATAGTAAAGAGATGTGATTTCAGAACTTGAGTGGTTATATACATGAGTTATCCTGGTTGGGTAAGTAAGGTCTGCATAAAAAAACTGGAGATGCTGTCCAAGGCTAGTTTTACTGGAAACTCGTCGTCCAAGTCCATCATAACGGTAAATCACCGTCCACCCACTGCCTTTGCTATAAACTCGAGTAAGAAGGCCCTTGGAACTGTATTCAAAGATTTCAGTACCCCTCTGACGCAGAAATCCATCTTCATCTAATCGGTACTGAACATCACCTAGTCGAGTTATTCTGTCTCTCAGATCATAGCGAAGTGGCGTCAAACGGGCACTGCTACTGGGGTTGAGCAAGTGGAGATTGCCATTCAGGTCATAGTTGTATCGCCACATTATTTTTTCATTCAGATAAACTGTCTGGAGCTGACCATCTACATCATATTCATAAGCATATTTTGTGGTGTTGGCAAATGGCCCGATCTTAATTTCTCTTTTTGTCACTCGTCCCATGTTATCATACTGAATTGTAATCCAATACATTAATGAGCGAAATATTTCATATTGAATTTCCTTGATGCGGCCATGTGCATCAAAATGTTTTGTGTAGGTCATTACAGCTGTCGAAATGATCTGGTTAATATCATAATATATAACTCCAAATTTTCCAAATTGTTCAACTTTGCCAGAGATATCATCAAACTGGTAGAGATCAATAGGCAATGGGGTTTCATTGATGACACCTTGCATGCTAGTCACTCTGAAGCTATTGTCATAGCTGTAGTCAAATCGGGCATTTACCATTCCGTCTTCGCTAAAGCGGAAAATCTGTCTGTCAATCAATGGGCCAATTTGCCTGTATCTAATGGTGCATATAAAACCATCACTTTGGAGGTTTACTGTTTTTAGGACTCCTGCTGTCTCATCATAAGTAAAACTAACTCTTGTACTATCATATAAAATTTCTGAGAGCTTGGTCTGCCGTCTGTACTTGAATAATACTCTTCGGCTTGTCCCCAGGAAAGCAGTTTGAAGGAGCTGCCCTTCTTCATTGTAGTCCATTATAACAGAAGCATTACTTTCCGGGGGGTTGTATATATTCCGGTAATAGCCAATGGAGCGGATAGTCTGCATGGTATGACGAGCAACACTGGGCATTGTGACAGCAGAAAGCCGATCCAACAAATCATATTCGAAGATATACTGCCGTTGGCTATGAAGCAGAAGAACCATTGACTGAAAATTAAGAACAGATTTTTACCATGTGACAAATGGTGGAGTACTCCCCCCCCCCGCCCCATATTCTGATACTATTTCTTCACAAAAATGTGACATTCCCACTTGAGAAAATTATCTCCTCTTTAATTGAGTTATCCTTGACCTTACATGTTGTTAACATCTCCCTGCCTAACTTACTTGGATGCTTAATTGTAAGGGGTTCTGTAATTAGTAGTTCCACATTCATAATTTGCTACTTGTTATGACTGTATCACTCTTTTATCAAGCGCTCACAGCTAAACAGCAGATTGTCAATGGATTCAGATAAGTCATGTTTAATATGGGAAGAAGTAAAACTGTCTTAGAGCCATTAACTCACGAGGAGAACAACATATGGGAGATACAATTTCTTCCCTACAATTAGAGATTATTTTGAAGAACTTGAATAGCCTGAGATCCCTGAATACTGTGGTTTTCTTCTGTAAGCTTTTAAGACATAGGCAAAACAATTGTTTGATTATTTCTATCAAAAGGAGCTACTCGGAATTATTCTGACACTTTTCTGTTGTGTGGCTATTATATATCATAGGTCTTGATTAAATTATGTCTGCAATGACTAGTAAAGAGTATTTGCTGAGTGACAGCTTCAATAGAAATATATTTAAACACCAGAAAGAAATGGATTCTCTTTTTGCATAGCAGGCATGAGATCTCGGGGGATTTTCACAGATATTTCTAGGGAGAGAGCTATCATTCAGCAATCGTATATAATGAAGATTCCTGATCTTTTGCCTATCTTTTATTTTGATGCTACAACACATAGCAAGTACAAATTTACAGCTATAACTATTTAGAAACAAGAGCTTTTCTTGGTAGTGAAAAAAAACAACAGTGAAGAATTTACAAACAAATTATTTTCAACTGAATTACACTGCAGAGGTCTAGTCCCTGTACATTATTTTGAGTGTTAAGATAAAAGGTAAATACAGATGCTTCTTGTTAGTCTGTGGCCTAAATAATTTAAAAAGACATCAATTCCTAGCAATTAGCTACAGCGTGATTACATATCTATTGTATAAAACATTTCCTTAGGAATCACATGTTGATACTTAGAATAATTGAAATGTGCTTCTACTACCTGTTTTTGCTTTGTATGCAGCAGTCAGATGCTTCAGAATTTCAGCACATTCAAAGCATTTTTTAAAACCTGAGTGTTCTTTACCTTTTCCAAATATGTGTAACTCCAAGTTTTCCCATCAGCAAACACTCTAGACACTATCCTTCCCTGTCCATCATACTCTATTTTTTCACTAGTCGTCCCTCGCTGTATGCTGCCTATTTGACCTGTGGATGAATAGGTAACATTGACAGCCATCAGCTTGCTGCTCGGTAGCCACAGGGTGGGGTGCCCTGACGTGTCGTAGGCAATCCTCAGCAGAAATTTACGGTGGTCATCGTAGATCTTTTCTGTCTTTGTGGTTCGATCAAAGTCAACTGAAAGGAGGTTTCTGCCATTAACCTTTTTAAAGCAAAGAAAATGACACAATAAATCATGCTGTTCAAACCTAGCCACTTACTATTTTCACAAAGCCAGCTATTCTTTAAATACCATTTACAGTGATTGATTTGCTGTGTGCGTAAATTATTTTAGCAACTTCTTGATAAAAATGTAAGGCACTACATTAGCATCTACTTTAGAAGGTCTCATTGTATGAAGAGATGGCCCAGAATTTGTTGCAATGTGTTCTTTCTTGATGCTTAGTCAACTGTTAAGAAAATACTGAAAGATGTGCACTGAAAACTTCTATAATAAATGGGGCCATTTCAGCGAACAAACTACTTCTTTTGTAGGCAGTCCAAAGTATATCTGCAAATTATTGTCAAAACATATTCCTAGCAACTGCTTGTCCAGTTCATAACAATCACGCTAAGAAAGAACTGAATCCTAATCCTCCACAGCAAGTATTTTTCAAAATGGTAAATACAAAATTAAGATCTTCAAAAGCACGTTAAATCTTCAAATTAAGATTAAACACTTTTTAGAACATAGGCTTTCTGCTTCTAGATCAAATGGAAGTTTAACTCAGTATACCATCCACAGCTGCAATATGTTTATGACGCTGAAATCCTTAGTAGGAGATTGTCTTGCGCCGAGTTAACTGACCACTTAAAGCCATAAATGACTGAACCACTGAAAACCAGTTATAAATGCTTTGAAGTTTATAACTGTTTTAATTTGAAATTAAAGCCTTAGCCTAGATATATTTATGTTGAAAACTGTATTATTTATATATGTAAACTACAGTGGTGGATAGTGATTTCTATGTAATACTTTTTACATTGAAGTCCCCCCCCCCTTTAGTATTCTAATTATCCTAACTTTCAGTTTCATTGAATCAGCTCTCATTTTTGTGAGATTTTTTGTGATTTTCCATGAAAGGAAAATGTCTGGTTTTCTTTTCCCACACTGGTATCTTTGCAATTCTCCATTCCCCCTCTGCATTGAACTGTTTTTTAGCGTTCTCAAACAGGCCTCTAGGATTTCTGTGTTCATCTGTAAACCATTTCTGTATCTGCTGTGTCCTTTTAAAGTTATTCAAGATGAGGGTGAAACACTGATAACTAAGATTTTTCAACACTGTATTTTGCTAACATATGGGAAGTAGGGGACAAATGGACATATAGCTATGTATATTGAGATTTTTTTTAAAGTTCCTTTTCAAGTACTTAATGCATACGTTACAAAGAGGTGAAGAAAGATGGCTAAATAACGTTCAGAAAAGAACAAGAAAACAGATATCCTGACCAAAGAAATGACTGGAGGATCTTTGCATTTCTGGGCTGCATGTTCAAAAATCCATATATCATGGACGTTGGTACTTACTTATACCCTGAGGCTGATAAGCTTCTAAAAGATCAATATAAATTAGATCCTTTATTATTGGCATAAAAAGTATTAAAGTGCTGGTGATGGGTCATAGGCAAGTATGAAAAAAAAATCCTACAAATGCTCAGTTTTGCTTATATCGGTTGGTCTGCCTGTCAATCATCTACGTTAGCTTTCTCTTTTTCAATATGAAATCACTGGCATGAGAACAATCTGCACTATCAATTTCAGAACAAAAATAATGTTTTCATGTAAATCTTCTAAATAAGAAACACAAAGTCTAGCAGATGGAGAATAGCTACTTTATATATTTAATGAGCCATCAAATGTTATTTAAATATACTTTGAAAAATTAATGCTACAAGACTGATTCTAGATGTAGGTTAAACTTAACTATGAAGCATTCCCATTCACTTCCTTTTTGTTGTTTTTTTTTTACTTTTTTCATTTTCAGGTAGCTTTTGTTTAAATTTTCCAACATTTAATATTCAATTGTTTACCTAAATTAAGTCTTAAATCTTGTTTATCTCTGGCTTTTATTTTCCAGCCTCTCCCACACATGCCTGCACTCATCTCTGCATCTCCCTGCCTGTTTTGCTTCTCTGATTTTTTTCCCCCCCTCCCTTTCTCTCCATCTTCCCTTCCTTATTTTACATTTAATTATGATTTTTATTAATTTTCTTGTCTACCTCTCCGGCTTAGACACTGAAGTGAGAATGGGCACTTCTGACTTGGCAAAGAGGAAAGGGTGGTTTTATGGTTAAGGCAGATGTCCAAGCAATTGTGGTTAATTTCTTGGCTAAGCACATCCTTCCGGTGTAAATTGCAGCAAAGTACTTAATCTGGCTGTCTCACTGCCTTATCTGCTAAATGGGATAATAACGTCCCTTAACTTCTCACTTTCCATCTGTCTGGTCTGTGTATGGGCAGGATAGGAGGGCAAAGAAAGGAAGTGCCTCTTTCTCCAGCCAGATTCATGCTTCCAGATTCTGCTGACAGAGCTCTTGCTTTCAGACATACGAGCTTTTGCTGAAATTTTGGCTGCGCTTGCATAATCTCGTAATACAGATGGCAATTATAACAACAACAAATTTTGGTGATATAGCTTCTTTCATTGGACAGTATGGGGCTGGAATAACGTATGTCAGCTGAAGTACTGCCTTCAATTGAAGCATCTCCTAACAACAGCTCTGCTACCAAAACACTTTCACAGCAAAACTTGAATGTTTTTATTGTGCCTAAGACAGTCACACTCGAAATATATTTAAAGCGTCTGGGTTTCATTATGATAAAAATATGTGGTGGGCCAGGTGCCCAGCAAGCCACTCTATCAC
>NW_009227646.1:118748-119747 GCF_000690835.1 Fulmarus glacialis | reverse complement strand
TATATATATATAAAAATCTCTTATGTGCTCACAGTGTGCCTACAAAATAATAAAAAGATTTTTGAGCATTCCAGACAAGTAGTTCAGACAGCAGAACAAATATTTTCCAACATACCCTTTTGAAACTAGACATTAAAACTGTTCTTAGGAAATATTAGAGGTCCATCCGACCACCTGCCTCCAAACAGCCAGCCTCTGATGCTTCAGGGGGAAATTCAAGAACCCTCACAGTGCACAGTTAAAAGGTGTGCTGTCCATAAAAAAATAATATTCCTAGCTACTATCATTGTCTTTTGCCCTGAAGCATGAGAATTTATATCATTTCTAGATCCCTGATTATTTTTAAAACCCTAGTAGCTCTGGCTGTTGTTGTAATCTATACAAACATCCATTTCCTTTTCTAATCCAACTGAGCTCTTGACTCCAATAATATATTGTGGCAATGACTTTTGTTAGGTTATTGTTGCCTGAAAAAATAATTCCTTCTGTCAATTTTAGATTTGCTGTCTTTCAGTTTCTCTGAATATTGCCTTCCTCCAATATTATGTCAGAAGCTAAGTAGAAAGCCTGCACTAGCTTCTCTATAAACTCATTTTTACACACCGTCTTTTTTACTTGGTTATTTTTCATGTCCCATCTTGTTCATCTTTATTCTGAAGTAAACTGCTCCTGTCTTTTCAATCTTACTTCATATGGTAGTTTTTCCACTTGTCTAAGCATTCTTATTGCTAATCTCTGAACCCCTTCTATTTTCCCTATAGTCTTTTTTGAAATAAACTAAACAGAGCTGAAAGCTGTGTTCCAGAGGCAGCCTAGTTTACAAATAGCATTATAATACCATCAATATCAATTTATTAAACATCCTAACCCTAGATTTCTTTTCTTTGTTAACCATTACTGCTGACTGATGAGAAGGGTTTGCAGTTGTTGGGGTTTCTGATCTGGGAGTCACAACTACGGTACATTTGATCCCAAATGTAGTGTAGTAACATTCATGGA
>NW_009227646.1:112695-118717 GCF_000690835.1 Fulmarus glacialis | reverse complement strand
TTTTTTCCTAATACCTGCTGAACTTACTGAATACGGTAGATATTTTTTTTTTCCCCTTTCATACTTTATAGCCTGAGAGCAACTGCACGCACTGAACATGGAACAACAGTGTTTTCCATTCGCTCTTGGAAGTCTTGATGCCTCAGGCGCTTTTCAAGCAATGTCCTTTTATTTCAAATAAAGGGAGCCAACCGATCTCCTGGAGTAAAATCAGGTCCCCAGAGAGCATCCAAGTCCCTCTTTTGACAGTAGACAGTCAAATTTACCGGCATCGACCATTTTCACATGACGACTCACAACTGTTGTCGTCCTCTCTTTGTAATGGCAGCAATTCAGACAATGCAGCAAATGTGATAGAAATTGTGCCTGAAGCACAACCTCTCACCAGAGTGCTGTACGTTGTCATTAGATCTTATAGGAGATCTTCCACTCATTTCTGTGTTCATGAGTTCCGTTTATTCTTCATAAACCAACCCTGTTACGTTGCCTTCCAGATTATGGCAGGCAATTTTACATTAAGGTACTTTGCCTTATCACCAGGAGACTTCTGTATCTTCTCTAGGAACAATTTGTTACTGAGGACAAACATCTTATCTGTGAGATCAAGTAAAAGGTTTTCCTGACCCTCAGAACTAAAAATATTCAAGTTGTGTTACATGTTGATGGCAGACTGCTTTAAAACAGGCTTAATCATTTAATCAAAGGGATTTAGAAAACAAAGCAGTTACTAGTAGAGTTTATTTTTACTACAACAATTCAAAAGTAGTCACCTTGTAATCATTAATTCTGAAAAAAACACCCTAGGTTGCCAGTCCAATGCTTATTCCTCTTTAAACTTCTCACTGTTGTATTATGCCATTTAATGTAATTCTTTACATTGAATTGCAGATTCCTTCAGAGCAATCCTGTGCAGAGCTTGGTGCCTGCCTACTGCATGTCAGGGTCATACACCGGGATGGGGGGATGCAGGTGACTAAAGCAGATTGCTTTGTGGAAGCAGATTATTCATTCTCTGAATTTCTACCTCTGATGTATGAAGGCAAAACCAAGCCTGTGTAGGCTGACTTGTTAGAGCTGGAGCAGGAGTAAAAAGAGTCTGTGACCAAGTAGGAACACCAAGTAGGAACAATTACGATGAGTAATGGATTTGTCATTGGGGGGGGAGAAAAAAGTTACTGTAACATTGAAACTGGTGTATTCTTAGTTGGGTGAAAATGTCTGTATTTCTCTTTTATAAAATAAGGTGAGAGAAAGAAGGGCAACAACTATTTTTCTCCAACATTCTTTGGAAACTTTTTCACCAGCAGACATAAAATGTCTAAATCACCTTTGAAGTCCCTCTTGTTTCTCTCACATTTGAAGACTCAAAGGTCCAAGTCCCTCCAAGGACAGCCTTACTACTCTCCTCGAGAGAGAGGAGGGGGCAGGAGAGCCACATTTGACTCGCGTCGGTCCCCTGAATCATCCCAAGTGACACCGTAGATGTCCTGAGATTGCCACTCTCCTTTGATCCAGGCGAGGGGCAGCACAATCCAGGTAGGGGAGTGGAAGTTAGGTAGTTCCCTAATCATTTTTTTTTTTGCCTATGACGGCCTTGTCTATACGCAGCTCCTAAGGAGATGATTCCTATTCTAACACTATCCTAAATACAACATAACTTGAAAACAAAGAACATAATTGCAGCCTATCGGTTTTTTTGAATGGAAATCAGAAATCTAAATTATAATCTACATGTCAGCTTTGCATTAGGAATTTAACATTGCCCAAGTAGTTCACTCTGGATTCTGCCAATAGCTAAAGCAACGTTAGAGCTATTGTGTGGCATTCAAGTGTTTCAAACGATTTTAAAATAAGCTAAATGAATTAATCTCCACTTCTGTTTCATCTATGGCCAACAGTAAAAACTCTGTGTTAGGAAGAATATTTGCTTCCTGATAAAAATTCTATAGAGCTGTTGGTATGCAGGGATTTTTTGGGTTTTGGTAAGATTGTCAGTAACACAGGGCTCCTATTTCATTCCGCCTCAGACCATGGCAACTCTCTGACTTTATGACTGGAAAAAGCTTAAATTTGGCTCTACTTTACATAGAGCTCTATAACTGCTTTCTATTTTTTTCTTTTTCCTTCCAGAAACAGAAAGCCTATAATATAATAATTGTTATTTTTCCTGATACACAGTTTTTACATAAAAGCCCTCAAGAAAGCATAAAATTCTTCATCTCCTTTTCCTACTGAAAATTATGAGTAATTTTCACCCAAGTATCTGAGCTGTTTCTGAGTATCTATGGCCCTGTGGTTTCTCTGACAGAGGTTTGATCCAGCTGCCACAGACCAGAATAGAAGTCCCATCTATCACAGTGAATATACTACTTTCGTAAGGGATTTTGGGACACTCATCACATGAAGTCAGAGAAGAGCATCAAGCTCTGCCTTCCGAGCCAGTCACTCCTTAAAGTAACTTTTCAACACAGGGCTTCTGGCAGAAACTTTGCCCCTCTCCTTTCTGGCTATTTCACTTCAGTTGGGGTTCCCCCCACCTCCTTGTCTTTCACTGTTTCGTATTCCCAAGGAGGTGGCTTATTCTCACCCAATTCTTTCCGCTGTAAAGCACTTAACAAAAGAGAAACTGCTATTGAGGTGTTGCTAACTCTGTAAAAGCTTCAGTATGGTGCTTAATAGCAGGAGAAATTATTAAGTGCTATCTGATGCTCAAATAAAAGTACGGTGTCAAGATAAATCATAGGAAACCTTATGAAAAAGAGACACTTCGGGTACTTCTCCATACCTTTGTATTTTGTGCATCTGACATTTTACAACATTTTTAACAAATCTAGAAAAACTTTTGGTGATACCAATTTTCATTTTAAAAGGTGAAAATACATACTCCAAGTAACAAATACACCTATGTATCAACTTCACATTCATTCTCCTGCATATTATGTAAGACTATTGGGTTTTTTCCACTATGCTTTTTCTTCACATTTATATACAGCGTCTGGCTATATTTTGTAGTATTAGAAAATGAGACTATTCATCAATGCCTTGCACCATCTGTAGTCATTGTATTCATGCAAAGTGAATGCAGATCACAGATCTTGCATTACAGTGTTCAACATCAAAGCTCATAAATCAGATTTTGTATAATTGCAGTCATTTCTAAATACTAGTATATTTATATATATTTATATAAAGAAGGCACTGTAGGTACAGTAAATCCTTGTAGGTTTGTAAGCACAGAAGCATTTAAAACCAGTGACAAAGGTCCTAACTTTTAGAACATATCACTGGATACAGTTCACTATGTGGAATTTCATATCCTTCCCATCAAGAAAAAACAACCCCCCCAAAAAAAACCCACACAAGAAAATTTAAATGAAGAAATATACAGCTTTGAAAATTATTTTGCAAAAATCCCAACTCTTAAAAATGGTTTTCTCCAAACATAAATTATATGTTCCAATTGAATTAAATATCTTGCCCTGTTCTTGCGTCCTTGGTTTTCAGTATTCTTACCAAAGCAAGTGCAAGGGAGCACAAGTGAGGATGCAATCTGAATTATATTCTTTATACAGATTCAGTGGAATCAGATAGATTGGTAGTTCTTCAGATAAACTTCAAAATATTTGGTTTATTGCTGAAGATGTATCTCTTGTGGGAAGAGAGAAGAGGGGAATAATTTATCTGAGTGATAGGCAAGAGACAGGAACAGTTACTTCAGTGATTAGTAGTCGCTTCCTGTCTAGGGTAGAAAAATAATCCGCTGCTATGGATTGCCAGCCTCAGGCTAGTCAAGGCCCACACCGCACCTTCCGATTTAAATAGATTTCTCTAGCATAATGTGACAGCATCATAAAATACAGGCGAGATGACCAAGTTTCTAGTATGCTGGGGTATTATCCTTATGAGCTGGAATTTTCAAGCCCATCTCTTGAAGACACAAACCATGTCACAGGGGGCATGGCAATGGAGAGGGTGATGAAAGCATTGAGCCGGTACTTAAAGGTGTGTTTTATTTCTCTCTCTGCTATGGGCCTGCATAGAGACCATGTCCTCGGTTTCCCAGCCTTTAAAATTAATATAATAAAATTGCCTCTCTTGCAGATCTGCTCCAAGATCAGTTCAGTAAAATATCTAGGTAGTAATATTACTACCTGCAATGCGGGGATTCTAGCCATACAATCAATATACATACACTCATATACATGTGACACTGAGCAGTCAGATGCCTAACTGTAAACATCTGTTGTCATTTTAAATGTCCTGAAGTACCCTATATGGTCTTCAGTTCCAGCTCCAAAGATCTAAGGTCCTACGTTGCACCAGACCATCCAGAAGTCACATATACCATGGGGAATGTAAAAAGGCACTAGATGCCTATGTCCGAGTGCCTCCATCCCACCTTTTGCAGCCACAATGACACTTCATTCAAGTTCATTTTAACAAGAAGTGTTAGTACTTATTTTTCTAACAGGTCAAGTCCTTCTTAATTGGGAGATAATTCTCCAAATGGAACTGCAATGCATTAAGGCAAAGGCAAACTATTACCTTTTCAGTTCATGTCTGTAATTTTCATTGGCATTAGTGGCACCAGTCTCTCTGCAGATAGTGTACCCAGAACAGACCCCCCAATGAAGAAATGTGTCAAAAGTAGGTACCAGTTAGTGAAGAGACATCAGACTCCCTTTAATGCCGATCACATGATAAGTTTTGTTTATACGCTCCTCTACCTTCATAATGAATTAATAGTTCAGGAAATGCAGTCTGGTCAGAAAGTAACCCCTGGGAGACATGCTACGGTATTTGTCATTGAAGGTATGAACACTTTATTGTTAATATTGAGTTCTTTCGGTGTAGTTTAACACATTTCTAATCTGGGAAAACAAAATAGTCCTGTCTGTCCTAAAGCATGTGCACTGATGAAGAAACCAGTCTGAAGTGGTACAAGAGCATGTGTGTGTGTACATATATATATATGTAGGGGTGATAGCAGATTTCATAGTATGAACATCTAGAAACTTAGCCAAGGAGATTACACTTAGAATTTCTTTTTTTTTGTGATGAAGTAGTTATTCACAGGTAGTAAAACACTCCATTTTAATACAACACTGACTTGATAGCTTGTATAAGTACCATAAGAAAAAGAACAGGGAAAAACCCTACTATCTGCACCTTATTATTTTCTCCTAAAGACTGTTAGGAGGCTTTTTGGAGTTTATTTTGCTTGTCTGTATTAAAGCGCATTTAAATAATCAGGAAAAAAACCCTGTATTTCTTCAGTCTTGCTTTTTCAGGGATATTTACCACCGACGGCACTTTTGTACATATACCCAGGAGTTGTAGAAATCACATATTTGTGAGTCAGAGCAGTAAGACAGTGGTAAAATTCCATCTGGCAAGTAAGCAAAAGTTCATTTTTGTGTTTCTGTTATCATTAAATGTTATTCAAGATTCTCATTACACTTGTCATCCTAGTGCAAGGTTAATTAGAGTTAATAAATGCTGTACTGATCCAAAAGGAAGAAAGGGCAAAGAGAGAGAAACGTGCTAATTATTATCCATCCAAAATAAAGAAATTTGACACAGGGCATGCTGTGCAGATGGACCAATCATGAGCCGAAGATGAAAAAAATGCATTAGAAAAATTATACTTCCCTTAGGTTTTGATTTTAAACGGCTCAATGGCCAATTTTAAGCAAAATATCACACATAATGGTTTCAGTACAGGACACAGGAGCCTTTGATCCATTATTGACCTGCTTGGCAACTTTTACCTAGAAAATTCATTTTTGATTTGCTTGTCTGTGGAACAGAAATAATTATTTTTATCTACAATGGAAGACCTCCTGAAGTCTCTGGAACTTCCATGAGAACTAGATGCTATTTCTATTCCTGCCCGCTAAAGCGCCACAGGAAAACTAGTAAAAAAGCTAAGAGCAAGCAGCACTATCTTGTGATAGTGATATCAATAAGAATTGCTGGTTTGAGAGTTTTATTGTTGTTCTTCGGGGCAGGGCGGGGGGGG
>NW_009227646.1:97018-112664 GCF_000690835.1 Fulmarus glacialis | reverse complement strand
GGTTGGCTGGTTGACTGTTGGTGGTGGGTTTTGTTTGTTTGGGGTTTTTTTTTTTACAGTGTTTGGTATCCTATTAGTAAGGAATATTAGTTGTATTAGGCACTTAGAATGTTCAAAATTCTAACCATTTTACTCAAGGTTGTCCAATAGCCCTTGGGTATCCAAGCAAGTACTCAAGAAGTGTTTTATTTGTAGGAAAAAAAAAAAAAAAAGAACAGATTAAAGGAGTTTTGTTCAAAACCATAAAAGTACATTACAAAGCTAAAGTAAGAATGGGCTTCCTCACTTATTCGTCGTCTTACTATTAACTTTTAGACTTTACTTTTTCTGTATTCAACTTTTTTGCCTCCAGAACTCAAGGAACTTCATTCTTTGTTGTGCTGTCTCACTCGCACAGTTAAAAATTTCTGATTTCTACCTGCTGTATGTAGGATCAAAATTTAAACAAATGGATTTAAATAAAGCCAAATGCAAAATGAACTCTCATACTTTTTCTACATACATACACATATGCATGTATAATGCTAAGAAATATGGAACTGATACAAGCTTAATGTTTCAGAAGATAAAACTGCTTTTTCTAAATGTCCTTATATAATTTTCCCTTTCCCTTTGCCCTGACATTTTATGCATGACTCTCTTGAAAAGAAAAGTAAACTGAAAAACTAAGTAGTTTCTTTTGAATTAAATACTCCCTAATCGTGCCCTATTCCAGGAAAAGTAAAAGAGCCATTATACTATTTCTTAAACATCACTGAAGTTTGTGCTAGACCAGTAGGAAACTATAAAGTCTTCCTTGCTTGGTCAATACATTATACTATTACTCTCCTGATATTTTTGTTTCAAGACAAAATTTTAGCTGAAAGTTCCATACAAATGGTCCCGAAAATTCAAGGAAAAAGACTTTTAGATACCTGAGATCCTAACCACTGTGTGTATCTCTGGATACATGAACATACATTTGTAAAAATAAGTAAATAGATAAAAATCTTAGAACCTCAAGTTAAACCTAAGAGCCACTGACAGCACACAGATTTGTTATCTCCTCTCTGAATAACACCATTAACATAGGTGGATGGCCATATGTGGTATTACTTCGCTATGGGACTACTCCACATGCTCTGTTCTTTGCAAGTTCCTAATTTAGAGTTATGACATGTCAATAACATTCATCTGTCATCGAACATCTTTTCTCTGTTTTTTTCTTTTTTAGACAAAGTGTGCTTGATGATATCTGCCTTACTTCATAACAGTCAGTGAATGACAAATATACATTTATACTTTAAGTAATGGTTTGAGATCCTCAGCAAGACATGCAATTCTGACAGTTTGTGCCTCTGTGACCGTCTTTAGGGAACATATTTCAACTTGCCTAAGTAACTTGAAGTAGAATTTGTTTTATTTATTAGTGTTTGTGAGCTTTTGTTTTAGGATAACAGAAAGAAATAAGAAAGACTGTCATTGTGAGACGCAATTTATGTTTTAATTTCTGATATTCACAGTACTCTAAATCACATGCACAAAGACCTGGGATTTCATGAACTGTCACTTTTTTTTTTTTAAAGTAATTGGAAATCCAAACATACAGGAAGATTTCAAAAATCACAGGAGCCTATAGCAGAGTCTCCAGTCTTAATCAGCTGCTAAACCTCCTACAGATTGCACGCAGGAGCGAGATGCCTCATATTACAAGTCACATAGCATTTTACCTTTGCATAAAATATGACTTGGTAATAATTCCTGCCTATTAGTCATAGCAAAAGAACACATTTTAGTATAAACCCTCTCCTTGGAGGCACCACACACTTCCCCTTTCTATCACATCAAACTTTAGGAACTTGGTCTTTTGAGTCAAGGCTATTTCCAGTCAGTGCTTTCCTTGCCATACCCTTCACACATACACAATTATCTCACTCACAGATGAGATCTCATTAACTTGCCTCATCCCCATGATGCCAGCCTCTCAAATCCACTTTTTAAATTTTCTCACATAAATATTAATGATGACTTCTGTATTAGACTCCCACAGAACAGAAATTCCCCGTAAACATCTTCAAAAATATTTCTTAACCCATCTCCTTTTCTGGGATTCTGCCATTAACTTTACTGCTCCTTTTGCTGACCAACAGCACCTTATTCTTGTTTCTTTTTTTCCTCTAATTATCATCTTTTGTCTTACAGCAGGACCATCAACTCTCCAAGATGGAAATTGTCTTTTTGTTCTCTGTTTTGTCCAGCAGGTAGGTAGCTATTAGATGCTAGGATCATGTATAAGAAATTATTTCTTAAAGTCTGCTGAGTGAGACAAATGTGTAAGATGTCAGATTGGCGAGATACTTGCATGGAGTTAAAATGTGTCTGAATCACGCCTGGAATCATAATGTCACTATTTCTGTTCTTTTATTATCTAACTGCAAAAAATTCAAGTTAGTTTCAGATTGTATTTAAGCTTTTATATAGCAAAAATCTCTTTTCCTTTGCAATAAAACAACACGCTTTCAAGTTTTGGGGTTTTTCTCCCTCTCCATATTTTGAAATCAACTTTTATCTAAGCATTTGCTATTTGCTACATCATGCTGAGAAGTTATCAGATGCATGCAGTTTAATTAAATATCAGGCAGCAGCCAAAACCTTGCTCAGAATTTTGGTAACAAGCTATGAAGCAATTTACTTCAGGTAATTGGGAGACATTTGGCTCCAGACTTCTGTCTAAAAGCCACATGGCTGATGTGAAATGAGCTAATCAGTGACTCAAGTCCAATGGCTTGAGTCCCTATCACACCAGCTCCTTTGTCTGCTGCCTCAGTATAAAAGAATAGATGTGAGCAGGAGCTAAACATGTTTTAAACTCTTTCCAGCTGGGTAGAAAAGAGGCAATCTAATTGCTGGAGGTCCTGACGGCCACAGCTCAGACCAAGGTCTCCTTCCAAATTTGGAAGTCTGCATCTTCTGTGGAAGTTGGAGAACAGAGTTAGGCTGTCTAATTTCAAAGAAGAGAGAGCAGTAACCACTTTTCCCACTGTGCTAACCTTATTTCAAGGAGCGGACATGGATAAAATATTTGTCGATAACCTACATATTATCCTAAATAATAGTATAGGCCACAGTAGTGGAGATTCAGTTTTGCTGGACTGCACGAAGTTACAACAGTCGAAGACACAGCAAAGATGAAATTCATTCAAATAATCCCTATTAAACTCATTTTATTTGGGTCTCTGTCATGGAACTTCAATAACACATGTCCTTTAATAATACATTTAAACATTCAGCTTATTCTACGATTTCAGTCTCTTCTTACTGGATTGTTTTGACATCTCTCCTACAGTGACAGGCAAACGTCGTCAACCGCCTGAAGTCAGACATATTCGAGAATACGGTGTCTGAAACCCTTACAAAGCTACTGCATACTCAGCCAAGACCAGTTCAAATGAAAACTCTTAACTCCTGCACCTAACATGCTCCAAAACAGATATAAACAATATGGACCGGTGGATCTTGTAAACCTTCTGTGCTGCAGTACAACCGCTTTCTCTCCAAACCCCAGCGTGTCAGATTCTGGAATTTCCCTTACAACAACTTGCTTACCTTTAAAGATAATTAACGATCCATTTTCATAGTAAATCTCCAGAAGATGTGCACACTGCAATGCGCCACTCATTCCCAGTTAGCGTGTTCTGCTGTGTCACATAGAGTAGCTACGGAAGAGCAGTACCTCGGTTGTGCATACGTTCAGTAGTTCCTTCGTACAAAGATTTCCTCACTTGAAAGGTAAATTTCTCATTTTGACAGAGGATCTAAGTCAGCTGAATTAAACGTACAAAATCTATCTGTTAACATTCCCTAAATGAAAAATATCAAGTAAACATCCATTTCAAACTTAGAGCTATGACCCATTTTCAGATTTGAGAACTTTAACAAAAATAGCATAGGTAATAGATTTAGGAAGAACTAAGATGGCTGTAGATTGCCATTTAAGTAATCACAAATAGGATATTATGTATCACGAAAACCTCCTGAATGTTTTGCTATTTTTAAACACACCAGTTGCTTGATTGAAAAATACACCAGAGACAAATCAAAATATTCCTATGAACAATAAGACTGATCTGGTGGGATGATACAGTCAAATTCCTCAAATTACTTCCAACAATGTGTAATCATGCCAGCTCCCACATACTGTCCATCATCCCTGAAATCCACAGCTTATCAGGAACTTCCATTCTCGTGAGTTCAAAGTCATGAGCAAGATGACTTATTATGAACAACTTCAAATCATAAATGAAAACGTAGTTCTCAAATTTCTTATATATACGAATTTGTTAAATGACCAGAAGAAAAACCAAATATGTTATTTTCAGCATATTTGGGGGAAGGGGAAAAAAAAAAATCGCTAAGATTCTCTTTGCTGTAATTATAAGTGTTTTGAGTTTTCTCTAACCTCTGCAATTGAGTAGGACTTGGATTATGTGTACATTATTACTACCTCTGGAAGATACACACATCTTGTAGAGATGCTACATCAGCTGCTATAGAAAAATGTACAAACGTATGCAACTCAAAAAAGGCTTTGTTTGGGATAAATAAAGTGGAATTAAATAAAACAATAGTAATCCCACCTCACAGTTTTGCAGGTTCATGAAACAATTGTGTGACTCAAGTAAAAAAAATTGAATTTAGTTAAAAATTGACCCAAATAGGTGCACAAAAGACATGGAGAAGAATAAGGATCTAAGAACTGCTGAACTTCAGAAATCACACCTCTGATGTAATGAATTCAAAATAAATGTGGCTAAATCTAGATCTTTAGTGTAATGTTCCAAAGGAACCTGAAATGGCTTTCTTCTAATCATTACATGAAAATGTATTTTCAGCACCAGAATAGATTAATCAAAATTTTTTCAATGGGGTTTTTGCTTGTTATTTGTGTACTTGGTTTCCACCTGAATGGTATTTCATACATTATCTAGTTAATTTCATAGGTATTTGTATGTGATCAATTTTTATGTGAAATATATTAATGAAATAGTGAAATCACAAGCATATTCACACATGGATGGATCAAAGCTCAGACTAGACAAAGAAATTACTTCAAGAAACAATGAGTCTACAGCACATAAAGTAGAGGCATCGATGTTTAGGACAAGAAATGAAGAATTCATGATCTATTTACGATTGTAGATAGACTCTAGAAGGACCAACTGTAATTACTTAAACTGGAATTAAGACAGGACTCCAAGGGTAACACGTCTACTTGTAGGAAAAAGTTGCAATGGGATTTTTAATGATCGTAAATATTCAGAACCACAAGTTTTTGTCTTCACTGAAAGATGGAGAATCACAAAGATGAAACTGTAGCTTAGGGGTGTTATAATGGAAGAAGGGGGGGAAGGAACAAAAACAAACGAAAGAAAGCATTGTCTCAGTTAAAAACAATAAATTTTTAAGTCCTAAAAAAGTGATACCATTCAATGCCTTGCTAACTTGCATCACATTCACAAAAGAACACTTTAGCTTTAATTAATGTTGACCCGAGCCAAACCAATAAAAAAACCAACTGAAATTTAGGTTAGATTTAACTAATAGCAGCAGCTTGCTTAAAATTAAAAGTATGCTCTCTTACTTTCTTGTCACTCTCCCACAAGCCCAAAGTCAAAGCCAAGAAAGAAAAAAAGAAAAAAGACTTCAGAAGATGAAAATTGTTTACATATCCAAATATTCCTAAAAATCTAAATCCTAAAGGCTAATGAAATATTATTTTAAGCAAATTATGACAAAAATGCTCGTGGGCTTAGTTAGACCAAGTTAAACTGTATCTCTGGCACAGTGATCATTAAAAAAAAGAAAGTGAGGCCATTAGGAACATGAGGACAGGAGAGAAGAATTTTCTTCCTTCTGTTTCACTAGCTGGGAAGAGATGATGTTGAAGAGTCACTGACTATCAGCTTTCTCCAAGAATCAGAGTGATATGACAAAAACCACACTCCTGGGTTGCTCTGTCTTATTCAATGGTTGTTTCACAAAGAAGGGGAAAAAGACACTATTTTCTGCGTTATTCTTTTGCTTTGAAGTCATTAACACACTTGCTTAAACTCACTGATCATTTGAGCATCTCAGCTTATAAATTCTTTAGAAATACTATGCGTTAGGATAATTCAGAATAACATGCCAGAGACAAGATCCTCCTTTTTTCTGGGGAGTAACTTTGTTGAGATTTTTCTAAAAAGATTTAGGAAAATGTTAAATAATTTTGTAGTACAGGGAGATGAGGAAAAACTCAAAACCAAAGAAAAACCCCCATAAAAACGCCCACTCTACTCCCAAATAAAACCTTATACAAACTTGTTTGTATCAGGAATCTGTCACAGGAATGTCTTGTGATTCTCTTGAGCGCTTTCTTCAGAATAAAAGAGGATATATCTTAAAAATATCACATGTATTTATAGGTCTCTCTCCCATTCCTTATTCACTTGACAACGTTTGAGACTAAGGACATAAGCCCGTACTCTGGCTCCCAGACCTCACTAATTCCCATGCCCGTTATCTAAATGGCAGAAGTGTCAGGTCAACAGCTGGTAAATCATCCATAGTTAAGGATTGGGGGAGATCTGGAGATCTTGGTAAACCCATCAAAACTGGTGCCGGCAGATGAAACTGAGGTCAATAGGAGACACTTGCTTTGCAGATACTGGCATCAAATATTTTTCCAGGCTGCTACAGAACTGACTTACACTATCACTCCTGTTTCTGCCCCTCGATGTGCTGAGTGTTAGGGGTCTGCTTCAGCGGGGACGTGCCTCTGACTCACAGAGGGGGCGTGTTGGATTTACGACATCATTTAGCTCCAACGTTACAATCTTTTTATCATTGCTTTTCCACGGTAGCTTATTCTTACTCACGTAAAGATGACAGTTACAATCTTTTTATCATTGCTTTTCCACAGTAGCTTATTCTTACTCACGTAAGGATGACGCCAGGTTAGTTTGAGCAGCTAGATGCCAGTTTGTTAGGTTATAGGAAGATCCCCGAAGGGATACAATTCCACATCAGTTAGCTCCTTTCTATACACGATTATAGAGGAACACTTCAGACGCCTTAAAACAAAGTGGCCTCAGAAAAGCACTGTTAGAAAAGCTACTTTCTCCTCCCTCCCTGCTACTCACAGAATTAAATTTAAGTGTAATCAATTCCAAGTTCACCCCTTTATGCTCACTGAAATGCACAAGTGATCTCTCATTCATTCATGAAAACTCCAGTTTTGAACTAATGGGTTTTGGTATTGCCAGTCATTACTTCATTTTGTATCACATCCCTGCCAGGTTTTTGGACAAAACAGAATCAAGGCCTACTCTGGAAAATTCGACTTGTTTCCTTAATCGCCATTAGTTCTAGAAGTTTCCCACTGAAATTCAACAGTTCACAAACATGCCTGGGATTTTATAAACTGCAAATATTATATGACAGCTACTTAAATGAGAACAAACCCCCCACTTTTAGACATGTGACTTGTTTTCATTTTGAAAGATGATAATGTAGATTTGACAAATACCACAGAAATAGATGGTTACTGGAATTTTTTCCATAAGCAACTCAACATTCATCTACGAGTGAAATAGAAATAACATGGAGTATTTTCTCACAAAGGACATCCTTACAAAAGTTGTCTGTTTTAGAAGTAAGGCAGAAATCAATCAGCTTATCTTCTTATCAAGGTAAGTATTCCAGAAAGTGTTATTTGAAAACTGAAAATGTTAAATTCATCTAAGAAAAAAATACTTTTTGGATTGCAATAAGTTTGTTTTTCTCACGCATCTGTTTCTCTCATATAAGATATACAAGAGGCAGTCTACTTGCATTTTGAACAGTATTTACATAATTGAAAGGTGTTTTAAGTTTACTACATTACAGTAGGACTTAGGATTATGCTGAAAGTTTCTAAATACTTTAGAAATATGTAGTATTTAAGGTTCTGCCACCGCTAATTAGGAAATTATTAATTAAATTGATAACTGAACAAAGTGGTTAACATCAGAAGAAGCCAAACAGAATTTGAGAGGCAAAGAAAATTAACAGTTTCAATGGAATTTCAAATCAGAAGAACATAAAAGAGGAAGAAAAAACTCTTCGTGTTCCTCAGCAAACAAAAGAAGGGTTGAATGTAGGAGGGAAGTAAACTAGAAAAGTACTATAATGAACTGAACTGTTATGGGCTATAATAAGCTTCCCAAATTACTGATTTTAACTGAAATAAACAGGTAAAATTCTTCCACAGTCTTCTCTTCCTTCAAATACTTCTGCATTAAGCATTCAAGTACTTTTTTCCCCCTCATGCAGAACATGTTCCAAGTTTGCTCATGCGCTGGGCATAAACATATACATTAGTACAGCCTCGTTTCTCCTACTGTAGTCTGACATATCCCAAAGCCATTTAATACAGAAATACATCCTCTTTGTCTCTCATCTTCCCAAATATCTTGTCTTTTAAGTATGACTGACAAGCTTTAAGCTAGTCTCTCTTTCAAATTTTTTTACAGTCTGAGCCAACGCATGCGTACTACCTCTACTGAAACAGTAAAACTCAAAAATCCTTCCAAGAATTATACACGATGCACGCTTCAAGATGGAGACTATCAACAACAAGGCCAACTCCTGTCGTGTCCTTTTAACTCAGGCACTGGACACTGAAGACAACCAGACACAAGCATACCCAGCTCCTACCTGTGCACTCCCTGGGCAGTACCTAGTTGCAAAACAGTCCTATAATATATTAAAGTATTTTAAAGTGAGCTCTTTTCCACTATTGCATGAGTGTCTCTTCCCTGAATCGAGTTTTAGTTAAAACAGAATTAGTTTTTCTGAACTAATGCAGAAGTAAATGTAAGATCAAAATCAGGTCACGAGGAAATCTTTCACGGGATAGGCACTAGTAACCGGATTTCCAGCCTAAAGGGATTTTTATAATACTAATAATGCAAAGTTTAAAAAAAAAAAATCCGTTTCAGTATTTTTGAAATACATAATCTGCAATTGCGTTCTAGCCTATTTTAATCTCTAAAGAAAGTCTTTAACCCAAACCCATCTAAATTCTTTTGCAGAACTGTTGTTTCCAAGCCTCTGCTGTTGAAATGTAGTAAAGTCATGGCCTTTGTTTCAGTATTGTCTGACCTTGCTGCCCTAGAAAGCAATATTGAATTAGCAGTGCTAGAATAGGTATTTTTTAAATTACTAATGTTACATGAAACATTTTCTTCCCTCCTCTAATGTTTCTGAATCTTTCACATCACTATTCATTTGAGACATACTGGCTAAAGAGATTCAACCCATATCGTCACATAAGACGTCAGCCAGCTTGGAACCACTGCCACTGAATCTGTTTCATCAGGCTTCCTTTTGGTGCCAATCTCCATTATGCAAAGCATCTCTTTAAACATTCAGCATTTGTTGCCCTGATTTCTACAGTACCACAACACACATCCGTAACTTGCAATAATGGAAAAAAATGGCATAAGAAATGCAAAATAGCAAAAACGTAGTCTTTTTAAAATGTTGTCCCCTTGAATACTGACTATATCATAGACGCTTAAGTCCACGTTAACCACTCTGTTAAGAATTATCACAGCATCTTTTCTATGCCTAAGCTTCCAAAGAGGGGATCATAGTATGAAGCAGCAAACACTGTCTATCTGGACAGCTGGGTAGGCTTTCCGTTGGTATATCCGTATATTGCGAGCCAGTAGCAGTAACACATACTGTTTCTAACTTTCAGCCTACCAACCCCCCCAGTATGCAATACTGGGAAAGAGGCTTTTTTCCCAGTGTCATAGCCTCCCAGGGCAAAAAATGAAAGTAGCAGTTCTTCCTCTGAGAGCATCATACAAATGTAGTAGGTCATATATTTAAAAGAAACAAAAGCAGATGATTTTTCACACAAACAGTTACAATATGGAACTTCTTTCTATAATGCTGTGGATTCATAGCCTTGTAAATGCTGCGCATTTACAAGAACTGAAAGACTGAGTGAAAAATTTATGGAGGACAGCACTACTTCTCCTTCAAGCCCCTAAGCCACCAGTTTTGAAGGATGCCTTGCTGGTACGCTCCTTACTAGTGTATCCTGCTGGCCATTGTCAGGAAGAGATACTAGGTTTTGTCTGACCCTATTCAATTCAGCTGTATTGACATCAAGAAAATATTTATTCATGTTGTTAGTCTGCATACCCCAGTAACCCGAAGGCTGGGTGAACAACGGTAAGATGTCTAAGCCGCTGAATATATTTCTCCCTAAAAATGAATTTATTTCAAGCTGGTTAGGATAGGCGCTACTGTATTGTATTACATTAAAAATGTATCTCGATGCCAAAACAAGACTTGCTTCTGTTGAAAAGCCACTGGTAAAAAATAATTTTAATACATTGATGGTAGATATTTTGTTTGAGCTACCACATACATATTCTGAATATTTATCTCCTTGCATTTTTATCTTCATCTTTAAGTTTATATACTGGATACTCTGGTTCTGTGTATGATACATACACATGCTTCATGGCATTTATGTAAAATGCAGATTAGAATTATACTTGACTTATACTGTATACTAATTATACTATAATTATATTAGAATTATACCCGCCCCTCCCCCCCACCCCGATAAAAGTTGTTTTAGGCAACAGTGTTACTGAAATAATGATAAATAGCTTTTTAATGTATTGGCAATTAGAAGTACCAAACAAACTAAACCCTCACTTGCCTAGCACCACCTAGACAGGGTAACGAAGGGAGCCCTTCCCCAGAGTTCAGCATTTGCCTCACTTTCAGCACATGGCACTTGGAAAGAACAGAGATGGGGATGGGAGACGAAATGGTGATGAAAGAAAATTAACCAAGAAGCATAACTCTCAATTTACCAAAAATGCAATTTCTTTAACACAGATATATTCCAAGTGTTCATTTTACCATAATACCACTATTTGCAGATTGTGGAACAGATTTTTAATCTTGTATTAATGCAAATAATAGTCTCTAAATCAGATTTTCTTCCATTTTACTGATACAGAGTATCACTTACTGAAGTATTTTTAACACTTCCTTCTGTTCTCCCAATTTCTACTTCAATTTGTCCATTAATTTGTAATCTATAATCATTGACATGATATATTATAGCAAGGATACAGCTTTTGACCTTAAAATTATAGTCGTTGTTTCAGGTAATGATTTATGGTTACAGTTTAGATAGACAGACATAGCTAGTTTAATTTTGGAGCACTTCCTAATTCTTCCTGTTAAAAACGTGCTACAAGATGAAAAAACACACATATAAACTGAAAACTACTTTATTTAGAGAAGGCGAGAGTTTTAATGGTGATCATTCTGACTATAATTAATGTATACAGAAATAGTATAGATGGACTAATGAGACAATTATCTACTACGAGAAAAATTGCATTCTAATCTATCATTTACCTTTATTATCTCTATAGATTCTTATGAAGTCATCTTAACATCCAGATATCTTACATATGCCTGAACAGCAAATTTATAGCAGGAGACATACATATTAAGAAGTAAGAGATAATGAAAGTAGATATGAAAAGATAAGTCAAATTGCACATCCGATTGCAAAATTTCTTTTTCTGAAAGACTGCCACAAGGATAACTTTTTCATATTGTCACTGCCTGAATTAAATTAAGAGTTTTGATTTATTTAAATGCATAATGCTATTAAGAAAATTGTTTTTTAAGTATCCCAATTCCTCGGATTGAAACAATTATCATTTTTATTGTGATGTGAAGAAAGTAACTCTGTAATTAGATCTGACACCAGAAAGCTGAATATAGTGCAATGTTTTAATTTATTGGGTTGATATCAAGTCCTTCCTTTTCGTTTATGGAACTCTTCAGTGGAAACACTGATGCCATTCTTTTTTTATAGGGGCTTATTGAACTAAATTCAGTCTTCTGGGGATTACATGAAACGTGTCAACTGAGGATCAGACCTTCACGGACTATATAGTCGTAGTGGTTACATACAATGTCCTTCAGGAAGGGAGGTTTCTCATTGTACGTGTGGAAGACGTAAAGGGCACCCTGTGCTGTCCTTACAAGAGCAGCGTGCCTGGTTGTTACCTACAGAGAAGCTAGATTTTGGGGAATGGCAGGGAAAACAAGTCTATTTCTGACACTGAAAGATGGATCTGCATCATGGATAGCTGAGTAAGTAGAGGTAAAATAGGGAAATCTTTCCTTCTCAGAGATGTCATGAAGTCCCCTAATGTTAGCAAGGGAGCAGAGCAGCTAAATACTGACATTAAAGCAAACAAACAAGAAACACAGCTCTGGCAGAATTTAGATATCTTTTAGCACTTCCTGCAAGAAGCATTAACTACATCATATTTAAAAAAAAAAATTTTACTCTACCCCATTTATTACTATTCAGCAAATAAAAAATAGGCTATACCAAGCCTAAGGACAAAATAAGTTTCCTGTAGAACTGTTTCTCCTAATATTGCGAGTACGATGAATTATGCTTAAGATCTCCACAGCTAACTTCTTGTGTTGGAGAGAATTTTTAAAAGATGAGGGAATACTAAAGGAAATGATCCCGAAAGCATTAGTGAGATCAGAATTGAGCATTACTGTTCATCATTTGGAACATATGTTTTCCCTTATTTGTCCCATCTTTTTTTTCTTCTGTTTGATGATATGAGATTTATGATCTAAGATTAAGTTTATGTAGAAACAAGGATATTCACAGCACAAGAAATCAGAAAGTCTACCGAATTAATAGAATAAAACTTAGCAGAGTTTTAAAAGACAGGGAATTGGTATTGTGAATTAATTACGTTATCTCATCCAGATGAGATCTGATTTTTCTGTTTCTATCTTTTTTTAAACTTTGAGAAAAAAATGCAATTATGACAAAAGGTAGCTTTAAGAGTCCTTTGCCGACTGCATATGCTGACAATAATGTAAACCAGCTCTGCGCTTCACCCCTGAAGAAAAAGCTACAATAAAGCACTGGGTGGGTACGTTCCCATATTCTTCCATAACAAGTGGCAGGGTGAGTGTGGTCAATACGGGTGTGTTCATATCCTTTTGCACTTTTGGAACCTGTCTGTATAGGAGAGAACTACAGTAAGAGGAAAAACACTGTTAACAGAGAGGTTTTTTTAGAAGTGGAATAACGAGCAATGAAGGTATCATAAACCAAGTGTTTTGGAAACAGCAGCGGTGTAAAAGCATGCCTGCTCTCAGAGTCACAGCAATCGGAGACTCTTACCTCCTTTTCTTTGACCGCAACAGAGCCTTCAGGAATAGTGGTAAGCTAGTTTGCTGTTGCCATCAGCAAATCAATGCTGATTTTACGCTAGTTAAGGGACTTCCACTCCATTTCTCTCCGAGATGTCATTTTCACTCTCTATATAAACTAGCATATAGTCACCCATGCACATTCCCATATCATCCAGAGGGTATTGTTAATGTAGCATGAGTGAAAGACTACCAGAGATGACAAACTACATCTAACATATCAACTAATCTTTACTGCTTTCAATTACTCCAAGACAGGAAAGAAGCAAGTTTGAGTTGCTCCCAGACTCAGGAGTGTCGTCAGCGAGGGCCCGCCAGCTCGGCACCTGCTTCACACAAGCCAGATAGTTCCCCCCTCAGAAATCTTTCTCTAATTGTACCTATACAAAAAACCAAAACAAACAAAAAAAACCACCTCCAAAAAACCCCCAACAACCACCAAAAAAACCCCACCCACACAGATAAGCAGATCTGCAGAGTTATTTGATCCAAACTAGTATTCATGCGTTCTCTCTGAACGCAAATGCCAACTAATTATCCACCATCAAATATTTATCTAATGGACCTTATAGAGGGAGCAGGATCTGGAAAAAAATAATTGCTTTGATGTCTGAGATCCAAAAATAATCTATTCAGATTGAATAGTCTCGGCTGAGACTGAAACACTTCAAATACAATGTTAAATAGAAAAAAGAAATCAAAACTCTGACACGGCATCTGCAGACTAAACAGCTGAAGGCATGCCCAGAATCACTACTGAGGACTGGGGGAGGAATGCCAGCAAAGAGGAAGAGGAGACGAGTCACTTTATTAAAGTGACCTGCATTGCAGCAAAACATACCTGGTGAAGATCTTCAGAGCAGCAAAGGAAGAAGCGACTGCGCTTTCCTCCCTCTCTGCCCCTCAGATGCCAGGCAACCTCTGCAGAGCCCAGCAGGCTTTTGCCTCTCAAGCGTTCCTGAGAGGGAAAGGCTGGGAGGTGAGGACTTCCAGGTCCAGAAAGTCCATGACATTAATATGAATGGAGTATCTGGGGTATTCCCATTTGAGGAAAAAAGATCAAGCACTCCTTTTGGTTGCCACTGGGCATTAAGCTGATACTTTTATCAAGGAGAGGTCGTCTTGTAGGCCCGATTAAAAGATAAAAATTATCTTAGGTAAGACCAGGCAGTGGGTGTTTGCAGTGGATAGGCACAGCAGTGGGGCCCAGCAGGATCTCACGCTAGTCCTGTGCTCTTCAACGCATTCAGAGATCATGCAGAAAGGAGGAGATAAGTAAACTCACAAAGCTGGTTGACAATAGCTAGCCATGATATTAAAACCGACCAAAATTGCTCACAAGAGTGTTAGAAGACTGCCATGATGCTGGATTACTGAGGAATAAATCCTAGGTAACTATAAATGCTTTCAGAAAACATTTATACAAATTCACAGAGGATTGCATTAACTATTCTCAAACATGAAGGTGTCCCTATTCTGTGGGGAGAATATCACTATGTGCTTATTGTTCAAATACCTTTTCCCTAGGTACTCGCTACTGGTATCTGTCAGGCACAATGTAGTGGGTCTTTGGTTTGACTCTATACATGCACTTCTATGTTCAGCTGCAATTAGAATAATCTGCCAGAAACCGTCTCCCTTCAGGACGGCAAGATGAGACATTTTTGCACTCTGTCCAGAGTGGTTTCCTCCTTAAAATAGTATCTGGATTTGTATGGGGAAAATATTTCTTTGCTGATTACAAACACCCTTTCTGATCCAAAGCTTTTCACACAAGCGGCTCTACCACGCAGCCATAGGAAGCTTTTGCCTCCCCTCCTGTCTCAGCAGTGAACTATCTTTAGTAGCTTTGACACTGATACATGGAAGCCTGACCTTATTTGACAAAGATATTAAGTTTGATTCAGTGAAGGCTTAATTAAGAGGGCACGTTGGATCATACTAGCCTGACTTTTTTTTTTTTTTTTTAAGATGGCAAGATTGCACTAAAAAGAATGAGAAATTCCTTTGTGTATATGCTCATTTACACATATAGAATCAGCAAACATATTAAACATGGAAGTAATTGTATGTAATTGGGGTCCTCTATTAACAAAAACTGTTCTGTTGATTACAATAAAACCCTAACATACGCATATTCAGTAAGATAATGCAAACCACCAGTGATTATTTCTCAGGTGACTGCGACTTTTAAATATGGACTTAAGCAGTGCTCATTTACACGTATGTATAGGAATCGCTATTTGCTTGCATAAGTAGTCAAAGGAAAATTTACCATTTTTTCAAATGAAACACCTATGTAAAAGCAAATTTTGAGGACGTAATTCCCCCATCCCCACCCCGG
>NW_009227646.1:69743-97007 GCF_000690835.1 Fulmarus glacialis | reverse complement strand
TTCTTAGAGTTTTGTTTTGAAAGATCTTCAAGGCTTTTAGAGCGATACTTGGAATTATTTTACCTAACACAAAGCATGAAATCAAGAGTTAGTTTTGTAGCAAGCAAGGGTACATAAGAGCTTTCTAATTCATGATCTCTCCTGTGACTCACTGCTCTCAATCCATCCAAACCACTGATCATCGGGAGTCATACTTCCATTGTGAGACTTTTCCATAATCTAACGCATCTCAGCCCTGGGATGGTTTTATGTGCTATTTAATCTACCTTTTCCCTTTTTTCTTTTTTTTAAGTCTCATTTTATTACTTAGATCAATTCAAGGAATGCCTCACAATTCTTCCCCCTCCAGAACGCTAGTGGATTTTGTTTCCCTGCACGGCACCTCTCTTATCTTTCTGGAGATGCTGTGGAAGACCTCCACTTGATACAGATTGTCACAATCCCATTGATTTCAGCAGAAATCTAACAGTTTTGATCAGTGGAGTATCTGCTCCAACCTATATCATCTATTGATGACCATCACTGAAGCCACATGCTGAAAAAGAGATTTGTTCCTCTAATTCATGATGTAAGGATAATATGAAACCATATCCAGTCCTAAGTTTCGTCAAGTGCTAAGGGCTGACCTATCTACCTTGTTGCATTTCAAGTTTTAAGTCTGTATTTTATTTTTTTATTTATTTATTTTAACAAAGTATGAAAGTTAAGAAAGGAATCTAAATTTTTCTTTGCAGCTCCTCGCAATACAGTATCAACTGCACTCAACATTAACAGCCTGTTTTAACCCTTGTGCTGGATCATTAATCTTCAACTGGATCCAATAAGTGTCCTTATTACACAAATAATGTAGTTTTACATTATGTCTCTCACGCCCAAGGAATAACTAAGGATAACTGAGAGCAGAGTAAAGGAGAGGGAGGAACAGCAGCATTTGAAAACCATCATAAATGCCTTTATAAATAAGAATAACAAATAAATTCAGACTGTTAGGGATTAAAGACTAAGTTTTAAACAGCCTCCTCCTCTCTCTTTAATCTATCTTCCCTTTCCTTCCCTACCTTCCTAAAGTCTGAATAGTGAAGTGAGAACAAATTAAGCATTCTCATTTAATTAAGCAAAGAGCATTTCAAGTTAATTCATTTTGTAACAGTATGGCCTTTATGGAAGCAAAGTAAAACATAGTTTTAGTGATCCCCATTTTGTCTACTTTCAATTGAAAAGAAAAATTACTAAGAAGATGAACTCACTGATGGTGGCTGATACAGTGTCCGAATAGGAGAATTTTATAAAAGCATCAACCTGCCGCAACTGATTTTAACCAGGTCTTTTGGGTATCTGGGCCACTTTCATATTTTGTATTCTATAATGAGAGTTACAATAAATAAAGACACACTGCGGTTCCAAATTTGTGTCCCTCCCACCCTCCACCGCCTTTTTGGGGTTATGACTTTGGTAGTCCAAAATAAAAGCTAGAAGAAACACCCATTCCGGTGAAAAAACAGTTGGATTCAGCTGCTAAGCTGAAAGTGTAAGAAAATCAGATGAAACAAGGCAGAACAAGTTCTGAATATGTTTTAAGAGATGAAGCATCCAGGTAAAGGCATTGGGCTGGAACATTAGCTGATGTTGACATTGACTACAATGAATTCTATTTTAAAATATATGAATCAGAAATAGCTTCAAAATAAGAAAGCATAACAAAGCCTTTCAATTTAGCCAATTCACTTTACCATCTATTAAACTAATTAGTCTTATTCTTCCACTATAAAAACTGTACTGAAAGACTTTATATTCTAAAGATGAAATTCTCAAGTGGAAGAGCATATTAATACTCCAAAGACATTCCAGGACACATTTTATGAGGCCATTAAAGGATGGCTTGGGCAGATGAAGGCAGTTGGCAGTACTTACAGAGTATCTATCAACAGCCCCGTAAACCATGCCCTGGCCTACCTACCTGCTTTGGGAATTCAAGACAAAAAAGTTATCACCAGATGAGATCATGCAAAGTTCTGCATCCGTCCTTTACAGACACGCATGTTAATTCTGAAGGTACAAGTGAAATTGGAAGAAGAAAATGCTAAGAAAATAGTGGGTGGTTTTGTTTGGGGTTTTTTTTTTGTTTTTTGTTTTTGTTTTTTTTTTTTAATTGATCAAATTGATTTAAAAAAAAACCCAAAACACTCCCACACATCAGATTACACATGCCACTTTCACCTACAGCAATGCACCACAGAGCGCCTGCTTCCATTAACAATTCCTGGCAATGTAACAGGCTAGAAACAGGCAGGAAGAATAAGAAGAGTTGTTGCTTTTAATTTAACATTTAAAAAAAATTTACACAAGATGACCTGAAGGCATTTTGTTTCTATCTTTCGGTTTATGTCCCTATCTTTATAGCAGCTTTCCCCTCCGCGCCCCCCGCAAGAGATCGTCTCTTTGTTCAGTCCAAGGGACTGCTATTAGCAGTGAGGTTTCTTTTCACTACCCCTAACCAAAATATGGTCGTCAGAGCTCTAAACCTCAGGCAAAGAAATGTCCATGGGACAGCTGCTCGGGGCATCACTTTCATTCAGCCTAAATCCCACTCTCGAGCAAGGCAGCCATAAGAAAAACTAAGCATTGTCATGCTGCTCCAGGTTATTGCCAAAATAGCTCCCCTACCTCATATAATCCACATTACTGGTGGGTTTCCCTTTGCAACGTAGCATTCTGTAGAAATGATTGTTGGACACAAAAAAAACCACCTGCTAGTCAACACCTTTCTGTTTAGGGATATAATACGTGGATTCCTTTGTGTTTTCTGGCTACTATTTCACAGGTTTCTACCCAGTATATTCTCTGCTTGGACCCTGATGGTGTGTGAAAGTGATTCAAAAACAGATCCGTATTTCTAGTATCTTTATAAGCTACGTGCTAACATGCTTTGTACCAGATGGCAGTCTTTCAGGTACTTCTCTTTTTATTTCTCAGTATTACATGCTTTAATAATTGAACATAAGATCATAAAACTGTGCTTCACTGTGGTCCGGTCTTGTCACTATAATACAACTGGATAGTGTGTAATCATCTCTAGCTGCAGATGGAAAAGTATTTTTTGTTGTTATCAAGGTTATTTGACTGTCTGGTAGCACCAAAGAGTCCAAATGAATAGAAAGGCTAAGGAATGATTTAATCTGAGAGCAGATGCCTCCTATAACAATTTCTGAAGACAGAATTTTGAGTGGGAACGTAATGTTTGATGATCAGTACTCTCATATGCCAAAGGCCAGGGTCTGGAGATTTAATGCGGATGTACTTGTCAATTGATAAGATGCCACTTACTGCAACAATAAAAGCTTTCACAACACCTTAGCGCTAATTTAAAGAGGTGGTCCAGCAAATTTAGTGCTAGCTGAAAATCTTCCTCTTAATATACCTTAGAAAAGTAAAGTTAGACAACTAGAGAAAGTTTTTGAAGTTTCAGACACTTATTATTGGTTTGAAAAAAAGATCATCTTGCTCATATTATTTCTGTTGGTTTGAGTTTTGGTGAATTCTTATCAAAGGAGTTAAAAGATTGCCAAAAACAACTTGTCCCCTTTCTGCCCTCTGCTCTCTCACTAGATAAAACACGGGGTCAAAGGTGCGAGTGTTGACTGTCCAACAATGGTGTTTCTACACTTACTGCTTTTGGAAGCAGCTGGCTTTATTGAAAGGAGAACATTTCTTTCCCCTTTTACGTTTGACTGTAGCTATCGATTGGAGGAGAAGAAATCGCAGCGCGTCTTGTGTTGGCGGTTCGTGAGGAGCAGACAGGGAGGGAAGGACTCCAGCTTTTTACTCCCCGCTGTTTCTTCCACTACCACCATACCCCTGTCAAACTGCTCTTTTCTAGCATTACTTCCACTCAAAACATGGCAATTTGTTCCCGATAACAAACGTGGTAGATGCATAGCCGCCTGATCTAACTGAAATAACTACTGTGGGGATGAGAAAAGGGGAGGCGAGAATTCCCAAACATTGGAAATAAGTACGCTTTCAGCCAGCTGCTGTTGCATTTGAGTAAATCATCATTGTGGTTTTGTTCTGAAACACTTCATCTCACTGCCATTATTACCTGTTGGTTCCCCCCTCGCCCCCCCCAAGCATTACACAGTTTTTAATGGACACATTACGAGCCGTGTTTGTTTTACTTGTATGCAAGGCTGGATATTGCCTTTAACGCCACCAATGTGTCTGGTGAAGCTTTCAATCATAAAGTAATTTTTTTAAAAAACCCAATCAAATCCAACTCTCCCAAAAGAAGTTGTAGCATTTCAAGAACTCTTCACGATTTCAGTGATGACGGGAACTGAGAAAGACTGGGCAAGAGAGGGGAAACAAAGTGAGACGAGCAGACAATAACACTTAGCAGGGATCATCCTAGAAATAACCGTGTTACCAAGCACAGCAACACCTGGAAATCTTCACAGTAGCAAAAGCAAAGCCAGCACATTAAACACATTGAAACCTACCTACAGGTGTTGCACATAAACAGATACCAGAGAAAAACCAGAGCGGCAGCAATAGCAGAGATATCTCTCGGCAGCGGGTTTGCAGTCCTGAGCCCTGTTTCAGTGAAGGAGGGAAACAGAGGACGCGATTTTTAGATCCTCACCAATTTGCAATGTGCTATTTTGTGCTGAGCCACAGTGCAGAAGATCTGCACGCAGACTTTCCTAGCTAGAGCTGATAATAGTCAACATCTCAGTCATCTGGGGGAAGCAGGGGAAGATACCTGGTTGGGAAACACTTAGTTGTCTACTCGGACACATAAAATAAATTAAGTATATAATTTATACTTCAGAGTCACGTACCATCTTTCCTTCTGTTACATTCATTAAAGGAATTTAGAAATTATTTTACCTGTCTACTTCAAGACCAAGGAATTTTAAGTACAAAACTTCATTCCAGTAGCCAGTTTCTGTTCCTTTAAGGCAGTTGTGCAAAGCATGTTTTTGAGCAGAAGCTAAAAAACTGAAAGAATTTTGAATTAATTATTAATAAGTGTGCAAAATGTAAGGCAATGTGACAGTCCAAGCAAGACTGCGTGTAAAGACATGCTAAGCAAGCGCAAAGATTTCAGCCAGACAATTTCAGGTTTCTTGACTTTAAGTTTGCTCCCCATTAGAATTCAGAATAAACAGGGAAACAAAAGTAGGAAAACACGTTAAATAGATGTGCAAAATGCCTGACAGATGACTCTGATGTGATAAATAAAATATAATATCCTCAATTGCTACAGATCACTTATTCCATGGATATATGAAATACAAAATAAGAACAGTGAATAAAACAGCAAAAAAATCCCTTTTCAGAATGATACATCTTTTACAAAATAACCATTAACAATGCGGGCAGGAAGAAAGATGTGTATGATACAACGGTGGCCCTCAAAGAGAGGGGAAATCGAACCCATTATGGCTCTGAACTGATCGTTTTACCACTGCATCTTGTCTCGCACAGCAGCCAGCCAGGAGAAATCCCAGAATCGTTCAGAGAGGGACCCGCGGGGTGGCTCGCCCAAACCCAGGCAGGCCCCGTCGGAGGAGGTCACTCAGGGGAGAGCCCAGTCACTTATCTGGAAGGCCTCCAAGGATGGAGAGCCCACAGTTTTGCTGGGCAGCCTGTGTGCAGGTCACAAGAAGGAACAAGGGAGGGGGGAAGAGGGAAGAAGAGAGAAAGGAAGAGACAGGGAATGAAAAAGAATCTAAATAAACCACTCTTTAGCCTTTAGAAATTGTTTTATGCGTTTGTAACCTGGTGACTTTCTGTTGCTCAGGCTTCAGACAGGCTTAGCCTCCAACAAAAGACGCACCACCTCTGTACAGACTACTGTACAGTTTTCTTTGCTTCCATATACCTTTTTCTACGAAGTTTGCAATATTTTACATTTACCTTAACCTACTTGTGTTACAGTTCATTTTGCAGCTGACAAACAACCTGGCACTTTCCTTGGCGATTTTTGAAATCAAGACATGGGAACAGCCTTGCACTGCTCAGCACTTTGTACTAAGGCTAAGAGGGCGATCCTCCACCGTGGCTGATAAGCCATTCAGGGAGCTCTTAACTTGTGGAAGAAGCAGGTATTCAAGAAAACCCAGAGCCTAAAAATAGTGAAGTAGGTTCTCTAGCATTGAAGTAGCCCAGGAGAAACCTTGCACCATGATTTCTTACTAATCTCTTCTTTATATGAAATCAGCAAGATAACGTGAAGACAAGGCAGGAACTACAAAAGACATGAGGATTTGAAAGCAATGATGATGAAAGCGGCTGTAGCTAGGATAATAAACACAAGAAAACCAAATCAATGAGGGGAATCGAGTAAAACTGAAGAGAAAGTGGAGAAGGTACTTGGTATTATGGTTCAGCCTGCAGTCACTCAGCATCTCCAGCACACACAGTCAAGGCGGCAAACTGAAACACGCACCAGTTAGGTCCTAACTAGCACAAACATTAAAGTGTACCTGCTCAGGAAATTAAAAAAAAAAAAAACAACCCACAACACAAACTCACCATACCTAGTCCTTTTTGACCTACACTGGCTACAGACAGAAGCTGAAATGAAATTCAACGTCTTGGTTTCTGCCATCAGGGTATATAATGGACACAGACCCCAGTACAAAATTACCCAAAGCAGCAGAAGGAAAACTGTGATAAACAGTTTAACATACTCCAGCACTATGATTTTCTCCACAATAAAGCTAAGGGTTATCCTTTGGCAGAGATATAGTTCTGGGAAGACTGAGGGCCAAATCCATCAGATAAACTCACTCAGCAAATGAAAAGACCATTCTCCACAAAGACTCGTCCTTGGCTATGTTTTCTCTAACAAATATAAGCAAGGTGACACAGATCAATTCTAAAGTCTAAACCAAGATACTTCGCTGCACGCGCTTTCTCTCTGGGAAAAGAATAAGAGAGCGAACAGTGACAGATGTTAGACACACTTGGAAAGTCCTCGGATACTGTGGCGATGAACGACTATAACAACCTCTTTAGGACAGAACGGACGGTTTATTGTCTGAAGCACGAGATACCATTCCCCTTTGATAATGTTTGTGTACTGCAGTATCATACCAATGAAGTTACAATAGGGATATTGTTTCAAAAATAGTTTTAAAAAAGCTCCGAGAGAAAAGATTATGCATCATACCACTGAGGGCTTAATTTTGCATAGTTTATAAAATGCATAATTGTGCTAACATACCTAATTGTCAAGCTACTCTTTTGGCAAGCTAACGTACGAGTGGGTGCCAAACAGCAGGGAATACAAAATGCAGTGGAAAAACAGTTGAGATTTGATGGTGTTCTGCCTCCCATGAATAGTGTTCTTCCATGAACATATATAATATACATACGTGCATGTATTGTAACTAAGACTGAGAGGCATTCATAAATCTCTAATATCGTCTCTCATTTTTCTGGAGTTACTATTGGAAAAAAATAGGATAGCAGGATTTGTTTTGCAATGTTGCTTCATATTAAGCAGGATTTAGGAAACATATAGCCAAAAACCTTGTTAGAGAGGAGGAGTTATGAATCTTTGAGATCTTCATTTAAGACTGTCGCTTTATTATTTCTGTTCTACATTACGTATGTATGTGTGTTTGTTGTTCTCCTTTTTTTCTTGCAGATACAGAGGTTAGTGGCAGAGGTAAAATCTCTGCCTTTTTCAGAAATAAAGCCAAGCCATCTGGATAGTCATGTGTTAAGGCAGAGTATTATTCTAAAAGGGGTTGTCTATGCTTCTTAAAACATCTTGCTGGAAATACCAAGTCAGGTTTCTAGTCTGCTACTTTTTAGGGTTCGTTCTTTTATAGTCCACCTCACTAACCTGCCAAACCCCTCTCTAGATCTTTCTCTTCTTCCCCCCTTTGGCTCTTTCCATCACCCCCATTACATCTACACTGGTAAACACAACAAAGTTTCTCCTTCCCCCCGAGTCCAACTGTCTTAACCTGACTTACATTCAGAAGCCTAATGACTTCTTCTCCCCTTCCCTCAGGAGAGACACGCTCTACACTTTACTCACTGGGAACAGCACTTGAGCCCCAATGCCCACCAGACGACGCTAGGTGTTTCAGGAGAGTGCCGGCTGGCATCGGCCAGAACCGCACCAAGGATCACATTAACCTTTAGATAGTGTGGCTGGTCACAGGCTGGTTCAAGCCTGTGTGTTCTCCATCTTATCCATTAAGATGGACTTTTGATCCCAAAGCCCGACTCCCAGCCCAAACACAACTGATAGTCTCAAGTCCCACACTGATTTTGCAGGTATTTAATAGAAAAGTAACTGGCATACACAGCAGTTGCTGTATGTATGTATATACACACATGTGTGTGTGCTTATATGTAGGCATAGTGTAACAGGAGCAGAAAAGTTTTGGAGAAGGCAGGTGTAACTGTCATCAGTCACATATGCCAGGACCCCTGGGCTATGTAAATCTCTGGTAGCATAAAAATTGAGACAGAGAGAAGAGAGCAGGCAAACACGTGCAGTTCCAGTCCCCACCTCTCCCATCGGAGATAATGACACCCAACAAGAGACATATTCAAACCTAGTTGTTTCACGTTTCACACGTTAAACATGGATTGTAAGGTATCACACTGCTAAAAGTTTTCTCCGTGTGCTGTACCTGTGCAGCGTGTACCTGTGCATCTGCACACGCGCGTGTGGGCAGAGACAGGGAGTGAGGGCAAGGGAGCAGCTCTTCTCTTCTGCCTCCGTCCTCCGCGGGCACGCCTCTGGTCCCCCAGCGCAACCCCCACTACAGCAGCGCGGCTGTAAAACCCTGCCCCGAGCCAAAGACTCCAACAGCCCAAATTTTCTGGTTCTGCGCCAAAGATGCCTCAGCCAGGGAAACAGCTCCCACCTATTTCAGCGTTCCATTTCCACAAAAACACCAGTTCACCCATTTTCAAAATGCACAAAACATTACTGGCAAAACACCCTCTCTTTTATTATTATATAGCTACTGACACAGTAATTTGTTTATACTCTGGGGGGAAAAAAGTCTCTCTCTCTCTCCCCTTATTTCTTTCACCTTCCATAAGTCTAATCATTTTCCTTATCTTCCTGCCCACATCTCTGCTAAAACATACTGACTATAGCAAGCAGGGATACATATGTTTCATATCTCTAACCTTTCTGGGTTTATGTTTTCAAAGATATTTATTCTACTACTAGGTAGGAACTATATTAGCATTTTGATTGCATTCTTTGCAGCATTTTACAAACATATAAGCAAGTATCCACAGAACTTATTTCTACCAAAAATACAACTGTGCGTACAAAATTGCTGCCATTAGCTAGTTTACAGTGTTCCTTTATTAGACAGAGGATAAAGGAGAGTTGTTAAATATTGGGTTTTAGTAATGTAGTTCAGCATTGTTTGGACTGGGTCAGTTAGGGCTAGGCTGGTTTCCCTGTCTTCTCCCAACACTTGCAGTATGAGTGGTTTTCATTTAATTAGTTACTTGCGCATGTACAAAAAAGTCTTAGTTCTGTAAAACCAACTCACATATTATTTTCTATATAACTGGTAGTCGATGTTACATCAGCTTCTGTTTGTGAGGTTCTAGTGCCAGCAATGCTGTAAAACTGACTACCACTCCCAGTTTCTTTAGGCTCTTTTAGAAAGTTCGAGTGGAGGGCTTTACTAATTCAGTCCTCCCAGTGCATTTGTATTCATGCCAGGCTTGCTCGAGTATAATCTGTAAAAGGCTTGAAATGGATATATGTTCATAACTTAAGTAATATGCTTAGAATCTATTGTCTTGAAATAAAATTATAGCTACATTACCAGCAGCTTTATTTTTGAATGAGCTAACAAATTCCTGAAAACAGAAAAACAACCTTCCTCCAATCCAGCTAACATCAAAATGAACATATTCTGTTATAAAATATTTGACTTCTATTTATAACTTGTGTAAAGAAGTGGAGCCAATCGGAGTACAGAACTGATCTGTCCAGAAGGATCTCTTATTTTTAATGAGCATATCAAGCATGCTATGAGAAATAAACAATCATACCAAATGTTCCACTGGCAACCTATTTGAATACCTCTTACCATTCAGTTACTACAGAGCAATTTGGTTTGATCTCCTACAACCAAGCTCTTACAGAATCTCAGTAACTGACTCGGTCTCCTAGAAAGTAATCCCCAGTCCTGAATAAGCACCTCTGAGCTCTGTCTAGTGGAAGGGTTGAGTTAAGCACGGCTTCAATTGCAAGCATAAAAGGAAATCCCCAGAGAAGCTTCTAAGCCAGCGGTCAGGCCCTCCAGGCAGAGGAAAGCGTTACGTACCCACTCCAGCACCTGGATGAGCACTCTCGCCGCTGGAGTATTATACAAAAGGAAAACCACTACTCAACCCGGCTCCTTTTTAGCAGAAAGCAAAAGCTGCCACCGCACATTGGGATTGGGTTTGATCTCGCCGGCATGCCATGGGTGCGCTCCGAGAGCCCCTTCCAGACCCAGCGATCCTTAAGAGGCTTAGATGGAAACACATCTTTTGGGGGGATTACAACTCAAGCAGACACGACACCCAGAGAGACTTTAAAAGGAAGAGAGCTGCTCTGGGAGTTTAGGAGCCTGCAGACTCAGGCAGCAGATGAGCAATGGGTTTCAGGATTACACTGTCTTGACTTACGCACCTTCTTTGTACCTAAGTCCTTTCTTTCTATTTTTCCAGGGTAATTTTTATAGATGACTTATTCTCTTTACAAGTTTAAAATGAACATGTGCTTTTAACACAACAGTAACAACGAAGTTGTTTTCATGAACAACAAAAAATAATTTCTATAGTGCAAGTTTAGCAGCTGACTACAATCTTTGGTTTTACTTCTACGGGCTGGGGGGGGGGATTCTTCACACTTGCACCAGCACAGAAAAATAGAGCTTGTAAGAGAATACTTTTTCACCCTCCAAATCCTTACCACCACAGATAAAACAGTTGATATTTTCATTATAGTTAGTATACTTATTAAAAGCAGTAATATACCCACACTCTAAACAGGACAGTTGTATTTGGGGCTTTTTTTTTTTTTTTTTTTAAAAAATCAATACTCATTAGTCTTTTATTGCACAAAGAAATATGCTCTTTTCATAGACTTATTTAGTTCAAAAACTATAATTGTTCATAGTACCCAAAAATAATTGGCATCATACAAAATTGTATTCTAGTAGTCCTTAACTGTTTTAAACCAAGTTCAGGGTTGTACCTCACTATGGCAAGGGTGTAAATCTGCTTTAGCCAGAAGAACAAAAAATATCCTGTGCTAGAAGGATTGTACTGGAGGGCTTCAACCATCTGACCACTGGCGTCCTCCAGCTCAGCTGACTTGTGAACCCTACTTTTGGTACTGCAAGAAGAGTCTGGTCAACTCTTTAGGAATAAAGCCTCCATCGGCAGCAGCATAGCTGTGCTCTAGTTACGGCAATTATGAGAACTGCAGCTCTTATAGCCGAGAACCTGGGCATCATAAGATGTTCAAGCAAGAGTAGTTCCTGAGCTTTATTAACTTAAATCAGAATGAGGGGAAAACAAAAAAAGAACATGGGATAAATGCTTTGGGGCGGATTTAAAGAACAGAATTTGTTAGAACAGCTTTCATATTTCACCAAGAAAAAGGCCCTCTCTGAAGAAATGCTGGAAAGTACAACTCCTAAAAGGTGAGAATGAAAAATGACCACAGCAAGTCACCTGAATACAGGGGGAGAGAAGAAAATTCAAGTTTAAGCTTAGATTCAGATCAGTCCCTGCCTCCCCATATGAATATTTCATAACTACTCAGAAATACTTTTTATAAATTAATACTTTCATTTGGCTTTAAACTTGGTCTGGTTAAAAGTGATTTTGAAGCAAGAGGTTGACACAAATGGGTCTCCACGCAGTGACATGAAAATCTGAAAGAAAACAAATAACGCCCTCAGCTCTTTCCCCGGTCTGCACCATGCATTGTAGTGCAATACCTTGGCAAGTTCCCGTCCTGTAGCACACCACTCCAAAGTTACCTGAAGGTAAGAGGGGATGCTTCCATTAAAACAAAGACGACACCTCTGTTCCCATGAACAGTAATGGCCAAGAAAAATCTGTAGCTGGTGCAGCAGGAACGGATCACACACCTGCACCCCAGCAGTGCTGAGAAAAACAATATTTGTATTTTTTTTTTAACCAACCACATCTTACATTCTTTAGAACTTCATTTTTCAAAATGCCAGATTCCACCCCCCCAGTAGGAAACCATTGTTTGTCATTTTACAGTACCTCCTTCTTAGCGAAGGAAGGGCTCCATTCAGCATTGAATCATACTGAACGCGACACCTTTGAAAGTTGCTTGACTTAGCATGATTCCTGTTGAATCGTTTTGTTTCACGGTGAGCCGAAAGACATACTTTTGGACTGAGTTTCTAGCTGTTCGCACACTCTCAGGTACTAAATTGCACAATTTTGCCGCTTTTGGCTTACAAATGGAACAGCAACAGCAAGGCAGGCACCTCCATCACGGAGTCATCTGTCACTCTGCATACTACGCTAGCTTTTTTGGTATTAAGTGATGAGTGTGAGGAGACTCTATAAATAAAGTCTGACAAGTGGGGGTGGGAGGGGGAAGTCCACCCAATTTGTATTGACAGTTTCTCTTCATTTCCCCTTTTTGTCGCAAATTTTATAATATATAATCTTCCAGCAGCCAGAGAAATGTTACAGATGAAGGTTATACCTCCAATCAATTTTCCCTAAATTGATATTTTCAACTTCTTAATTTGGCTATTAAAAATTTCTAAGCCCATCACATTTCAGAAGTTAAAAATTGGGACCTATGACAGGTAGTAAAAATGGATCACAGACTTCAAAAGGGATGCTCCTATGGCACTGAGAAACACTGGATGGCCCTTGGAAAAAAAATTACACATCTGAGATTCTAAAAGCTTAGATGAAATCAAGTCTCCTCTTTCCCATTCTCATGCTCTTTTTTTTGCGTCTCCCTCTGTATTTAATATATTTAGCGTATGTTAAACATTCATCACAATCAAGAAAAAAATTCTTTTTGTACCTTTTTACCTATCTTTTGTAACTCAATACTTAGTTTCAAAAAAGTAAAAAAAAGTAGAGAATAAGAATAATCTCAGGGCCAAGACATATGGCTTTCAAAAAAAAAAAGAAAAAAGGCATCTTTGCTTGATTTGCATGGTAAACACTGTATCTCATATATACACAATATACTTTTACAAGTTAGAATAAGAGATTCCATTTGAAAACACCCTGAGGGAAAACAAATAATTGTTCTCTCTAAGAACACGTAAGCCATATGTAAAATCAAGTCTCCTGTATGCAACAGGAAAAATATGACTGACATTTCACCAGAATGAACGAATATATAGATGAAAAAAATTCTCCTCTGGAGATCAACCAGAGGCAAGCACATTAAAAACCTACTTTTTTCTTTTTTTTTTTTGTTCTTTTTTTTTTTTTAAATAAAAGTCTTTTTTATTCCAATGGTTGCTTAGTGTTAAAATGCAAAAGAAATTCACATAAGAGGAACCAGAGCTACTGACTTAGTCTTGCAAGCACCCTAGCTACGAAGCCATAATCATATTTGCTCTTCCATTCTTTCCATCCAGCCATATTAATCTTTCATTCTCTTCTGCTCAGTAGTAGAGGAAGAGAGGAAAATCCCTTCTTTACTCTATGGACTGATAGTTATTAGTACTCCCCAAAGAGACGCACGTTTAAACCCTCTGAGTCTGAAGCCAGGTCTCCCCTTCCGATCAAAGTCCTTTAACCCCTGTGCTACCACTCCACAACACAACCGTGTAAGAAATCGGGTTATCATTCTGTGATGGCCACACTTTGAACACGGTCATCAGCTTGGGTCCCTGGGGGAGATCCAGGTGTTATCCTGCTCATTTCTAAATTCCCCCTGGAAGTACATAAATGCATATGCAAAACTGTGGAGATCTCTCTTGCAATCATGAATTCAGGCATCTAGAGTTATCTTGCTTATTTTCTGAAGGCAGGTTTTGGGGGCATTTCTGGTTGATTGGTTGGAGTGTGTTTGGGGCAGCATTTTTTGGGCGGGGAGGTTGAGTTTTTTGTGTATTATCATCATCCCTATTCTTTTTTTATCTGGAAATCTACCTGTATTTGTTTCGTTTCTTAGACTATTCCAGCTCATTTGGGAGCACTTTCTGAAGCTGAAGTCTTGATTCCTTTTTGGGGACTTCATCCGCTTTGGTATACTACAGGAATACCCAGCAGCACAGACCCACAGGCAAACGCAACCTATACCAGGCTACCTATTTGCATTATCTGTATGTCTCCCACAGGCCATAGCCACGCTGGCAGCAAATATAATACGAGCAAACATTTCTGTAACACACGACTGAGTTAAGGGGTTTAGATATATTGTTAAGAATACCATTACGCTAGGCCAACCTACATTCGATTCTCTAAATAGGATTGATAACAGCACATAAATCACCATATATAGATAGATTACACATACACACACCCCCCAACATATGTATTTACCAATTACTCTAAAAGAAATAATAACAATAAAGAAATATTTGAGCTGGTAATTTTAGTAAAAGGTTTAGAAAGCAACAAAGCAGTAATTTAGGAAAAATAATCTGTGAAACAACCTCCTCACCCCTTACTTCCATGCCTAATAGCACTGGGTACGCAACTACCGCAATGCAGAGGGCAGACTGGACACACACCCCCTCCACAATGACTTTTCCAATGGTTGAAACACACGCAACACAGTCTGAAGTCAAAGCCTGAACTATGGCCCTTGATTTAAAACCTCACCAGATCCATGTATCTTGATAACAGAGAAGTATCTCTCCACCCCATCCTTATTTCTCTCAGGCATGCCCATGGTACTTGGGACAGGGAGACTCGCTTTCCATAATCCCATCGCATCTGTGCTGGTCTCCCTTAAATTTACTGATGTTTGTATACTGCAAAATTGTATATTGCGAAAAGCGTCTATTAATTATATTCACAGCACATCAGAAAACTTGGTGAAAGTCACACCTACATTCAGCATGGCATATTTCAAAAAAAAAATGATGAAGAGGACCCAGCTTCACAAACATTTAATGAAGGTTTTCTGACAGCTTGGTGGAAGGCTTCCAAAACAGCTCTCATGCCGAGTGCTTTCAACTAGCACTCAAGTCAGGAGGACTTAAAGGCCCCTCATAATAATGCCAAGACCAACACACCAGAAAGCATGTAATAATTTTGTTAGCAGGGATAATTAGCAGAAGGAACTGGAGTTCAGTGTTTCTCTGCATAGCCTTTTCGATATAAACTTGGCTGTCAACTTTTCTTCTCACTGAATAACATCACTTTTAAGCAGGTGGCCTTTGCTACAGCATTAGTAAGATCTGGACCTAAATATCATTTCAGCGAGGCCACAGAACTTTGATAACACAGTCACTTACTAAAATATTAAATCTGATAAATTTTCTGTGACCCAAAAGAAACAAATTAAATTCAAACTGATCTCATCATAGTAAAATTTATACGAGATACACTATGCTTAATACACGACGTAAAAGCAAAAAAAGGCAACAGCAGCAATGCCCAATGACAAAATCCTTCCACAAATGTCTGAAAATACTCAGAGCTAAATTCAAATTAATACAATTTAAAACCTGAAGAAACTAAGAATTCTTATGAAATGTTGGATGATCTTTTTATACACGAGCATAGAGCACGTTCTTTCTTCAAAACGTCAACCTGCAAAAGTTTCATCAGATTCCTCTTAGAGAATAACAAATTCCACAGGTTCTTCATGTTTGCAAGGATAATCATCAGTTTAATATGCAATCTCTTAACCTGAGAGATAAAGAAACAATAGCTTCAAATCAATCAGAAGCGGTCAAAGAAGAACGACTGTAAGTTTATATTTCATCTATAAGACATCCTTTTCCTTATCCGAGAACTCTTGAAGTTTTAACAAAATCCATATCCGAGATTTAAATCTGTGTCTAGAACTCATCTGTGACTTTTTAGTATAGTTTATGTGGTTTTAATGAGATCACATTTAGGTAACTGATTAAAAAGTAAACAGGAGGAAGTCATCTTAGGTACTTTTAATCACATTACAATACTAAAAAGTCTTGAGGCAGATCCTTGCAGCAGAAGCTTTGGAGATGAGCTCTTTTAATCACCTTCCTGTTTGGTTGCGTGGGTTGCCATGGGGAGGTGATGCAAAAACATGTCCTCACCCTTTTTGAACCAGTGGTTAGCCAACTTTAAAAGATTTAATGGTTCAGGTAAAAATACTAGTACTTTGCAATTACATCGAATCTTTCATCACAAAGCCCCATGTAGGTAAATGAGCACATAACGTTAGGTTTATTAGAGACAGTGAAATTGTTTCTGGGAATGCTTAGTACTACAAACCAAACCAAAGATTGTGTCCAGCATTAAGTATCATATTTCTTGATACCTTCAATGCTTTGTAAGCATTTAACATGCTCAAAAACTTGGTCACAGATTGAACACCCCAAATAACTCAAACTGCAAATGCTTAAGTGACCCATGCTAAATTCATTCAGTTACCTAGTTTGCAAGAGCCCACAAGAAAGCAGACCTATTTGTAAATGTGTTTGTATGTGAAAGACTGACATTTCCTGACATTTGGGGTATTTTTCTGTTGGTTTGTTTTTTGGTTTTGTTTTGGGTTTGTTTTTTTGTTTTGTTTTGTTTTGTTTTTTTTTAAATCCCATCCAGAGTAATGAAGTCCAAAAGAGATAGGAACAAAAGTTGCTTAAGATTTTTTTTTTAAAAACTTACTAAAAAGGGTATGTGGGAGAAGAAAAAAAAAAAAGTCAGAAGTGTTTGCTTTCTTTTCCAAATATTTCTTATAAATAAGCTGTAACATATGCTAGGTACCTAAAGAGCTGAAAATCAAAATGCTTTTTACTTATCTTTCTAAAAACACTGGTCACTGCTTAGGTCTTCCTTTCCATTTGTGCAAGGAGCCTGAGTACCAATAGAGAAAGTAATACCATATGTCAAAATACAGCTTTAAAGAAAAGAGGCGGGGAGGTAGGAGGAGGGGAGATCCATCATTAAGTTCAGTTGTGTAGAGATTTTTCTTACACCTACTTGGATAATTATGAACGTATCTGTGACTGTCCGACAAACAGAAGAAGAAACACATCTCCGGCAAATTCTTGAAGCCAGCAGTAATTTTTAATTGACTCTGTTGGTGCCAGAACTTGCCAGAATTTCAAACAGTGTATCTAAAAAGAAGCGAAGCAGAGAGGGATGCTTACCTTCTCAGAATAAAATGCAAGCTGAATATTCATTTTTTTTCCAAGCTGCAGACTTTGAGAGATAGTAATATTTGCAAAATCATGTAGCTATTCCAAAAGTAAAATCGGGTAATTAGTTTTCAATATCTCATTTTGATAGCTCATTTATGAAAGTCAATACACTTTTAACTGCTTAATATTTTGGTTTTCCCTCACTGGACGTAGTTTTAAAATATCATGCAGTTTGAAAAAGAAAGGGGGGGGGAAGAGTTCACTCAATGCATTTCATTTCCCCAAGTTTGAGAGTACAGGACAAAGTTGCAACATCTGTAATAAAGCAGCAAATCCCAGCAAAAGACTTTATAGGAGGGGAAGGGGATTTCTTGTTTTAAAAGAAAACTGATGTCACTCATTGACCCTGAGGCTCATACCCATGTACTCCTGAGCCCAGATGCTCATACCCAAGCAGCCCAGCCAGGTCCGTCCCTCGGATGCCGAGGAGCACAAGGGTGCCGGCGCCAAGCCCTGCTTACTGCCAACGCCTGCAGGTCCGGGGGACCCTCTCTGTCCCCTGTTGGAGCCCACTGGGATGACCCTCCTTTCCGAGAGCTGTCAGGATTTCCTTGCTGCCTTCCTCCTGGGTGTCCAGAAAAGTGGCACACGAGGCACGTCGGAGCTCAGGACTTACAGACTGGCTGACGTGGGTGCTGATAGCTCCTGCCACTCTGACAGCCCTTCTCCGGGGTCTGCTCCTCCTGCGGCTTCCACACCCACCCAGACCCATCATCCCTAGCCTAGCACTCCTATTAGCGCTCTCTGCAAGAGTGGCTTTTGAAATAATCTAATGTAAACTGAAGGGTAGGCATTGACACCCATTTTACCCATCCCTATTATCCAACTAATGCTTGCCATCATCTGGAAACAGCTAAGTTTATAGATAAATAGCCTTGATCTAATTGGTACATCTGTTCCCATTTTACTTGCAAGCTTGACTGTGCACTTTAAAAAGTGTATTTAAATATCACACTCCAGCTCTTCTTTTCCTTCTGGAAGCACACAAATCCCCCATTAGTCCTTTCATTTGTGTACACAGTTTCAACTATTGCTGCTTTTTTCCACATACTTTTACATATACACACGCGTAAAGGACTGGCAGTGTCCTTAGTTTAATAGTCTTCTGATCCAACTTTACATTTAGAATATGTACTGATAAGCTTTTGTTTCCTTCCAGAGGTAGTTTACAATAGATGAAAGAGCAATATCATTTCATAAAAATAAAAAAAAGTTATCCTACTGACTTCAGAACATGCTGTATAGCCAATAGGGATAGATACCTATACTGCAGAGTGCTCCCAAGCCCCAGCATGTGTGCTGGCCATTCCTCAGCTCCTCGTCAAAACACATCCTGGACATGCACCAGCTCTCCTTTTCTGGAAGGGCAACCACATGTGAATGATGGAAAGGAATCACAAAATACATAAGGAAGGTCCTTGCTCAAAATGATCAATGTATGATGACAGACTGCTCTGTGGTATGCACCTACCCTGAAGTCTCGGTGCCTTGGACTCTCCAAGACAACATTCATCATGTTGTACTGCTGTACAACTGCTGTACTGAGCATACAACCAATCCAGCAAAATATGACAAACAGAAGATGCACAGTTCAACTCAGTTAAGCTTCTGCATAGGTGACCATCTGATTATTTTTGTTTGCTTCTGTATTGAGTATCACTACAGCAAAACGTAAGCCTTAGAAAAAAATACTCTTATTCCATATTATAATCTTACTGGCATCCCTAAATTTCAGTGATGCCCAAGAAAATCCAATAGTTACAGGAACGACGTGTTCCTAAAAGGATAGTTTATGTCTTTTTAAATGGTTTATGCTGTCCCTTAACATTACCCTAGGTGCTCTGTGCTGATCAAAAACACCTGAGATCATAGTCTTAATGGCTATTCAGTCCTTCTCAGGCATAGTAAGGCAGGATTCAAGACATTTATATTTCTACAAGTGTCCAACTATGTTATGTACCTGCAAAAACAATGTGTTGGGAAATAATTTGTTTCCTCCATTTACTTTCTAATGCACCCTCATCACAGAAGTTCTCAGATTTTACTGCCCTTGAACAAGAAGTATATACCTTTACATGCTTTTTATTTTTATCTGTTTACCATTTTGGCATCGATGGTAAATAATTGCATCCATCCACCTTCTCCTGCTTCTCCTTATATTTACAGCGTCAATAGGAGACTAAAAAGACCAGTAGCTTTACAAAATGAATGTGTACACTGGTATATAGAGCATGCTTCAGCTGTGTAACTTTAGTGTTCTACTGTCTATTCTCAGATGTTGACAGCTTTATTTAGTTCTAACCATTTATATTTACAAAGGGATCAGAAGAATAATAACTTCCAGGGGAGCAAGCATTCCACAGTCAAGTACCTGAGGCTTTTTTTTCCCCACTTGTACTCAAATTATACAGCCAAAATTTCTTACGAGTTAGAAGACTGGCTTTGTTTGGAGGCTGTTTGCTCTTTTTTGCTTTGCTAAAAACATCAGCTTAAAAGCAGGGTAATGGGGCTGCCCAGAGGATCACATCTCAGGGGACACCAGACTTGCGTTGTTGCCCTGTGGAAGTTAGTCAGAATACTCAGCTTAGGCAGAAAGCATCTTTTAAAGAGATAGGCATGAATTTTGTGAAGGAAGCTCCTTTGTTTTCTAAGTGACTTAATTCAAAGTTAGTGCCTTTCACTGAAATGTTTATTAAGAGACTGTAGCTTTCTTACCTGTCCTACAGTGATGCAGACCTGTGTTCAAATTTCTAGGCAACTTCTCCATGACATTATTGAAAAGTAGGTTTGAAAGACAGATGCAGTGTAGTTTATTTACATTTACAGGCAACACTAAATGAATATTTATCCAAATGATCTTGCAGCTCTCCAGTTAAGGGGCTCCATGAGCTTCCAGCGTAGGTTGTTCCTGCTCAAAAACTTACTGACACTGCCATATTTGTCTCTTACTATGGTTTCAGTCTTTTCTTCTGCCAAGGATAGTTTCTTTCCGCAATCTTTCATCAATTAATTTGAAAGCTTCATTACATAACATTCCCCTTGTGATATCCTCTTAAAAAGCTGTACATATAAAATTCCTTGAGGGGTGGTTTTTTGTTGGTTTGGTTGGGTTGGGTTTTTGTTGTATGAATGATTGAGATTTGTATTGTTCTCTAATTCTCTACTGCTTTCAGTTTTCCAAGATTTACAAACCCTTACTGTTCTGTTCAGCCCACATTTCCTTCCAGCTTCCCAAACATTTTTTTTTTCCCAAGTAACATCGAAGCAGATCTACAGATCTCTATTACTGATTTCTTCCCACTTCTGAAAAAACGGGCATCTTGGGTATCTTCTAAGAACTTGGTGGACTGCATGAGCTGCTCTACTGTTTATGGAAAATAGCTTGAGATAATTAAAATAACATTTTAAAATTAAAAGAAAAGGTAGAGCTAATGTGTGGCTGTTGTTGGAAGCATCTGTGTTTGTCTTTAACGCATCTTAAGAAGTATTCGTGTCTAGTTCCCAGATATTTTCCATGATGCATTAAAGCCTCCATGACCTAATTTACTAACACAGTGTTTTGGAAGCAACTGGTAAAAAGAATGTTGCTGAAGTGATTTTTATCATTGGTTCTAGTACTAAGGATCTCATTCATATTTTCTGTTGTGTTAGGAATGGTACCAATCTGTTATTGCTTTGCTCAAAAGATGGGTAAGAAGTACTAAATTCCACAGTATATCAGTTCTTCCTGAATAAGAGAGAACACACTAGCAGTAATACAAGTGTGTAGGATGCCTCGGTACAATAACAGACTTTTTTGGGTAAGCGTTCTTTTCTGAAAATACTTCACTTCAGTAATTTCACTTCCTGGTACATGGGTCTTATTATAGTCTTTTCTACTATAGTACTTTTTTTTTCCCCCTCTTTTTAAAAAACACATTCTCTTGTTTCTGGAGAGTTAATAAAATATTGCAGTATTTGCCATATGCTTGCAATCACTGAATATACAACTAAGGAAATTTAAATACTGTGCAATGTCTGGTACCCCATAAATTTCCCTCCCCGCCCCAAGCATCACACAGCTTCAGAGAGCTCAAGTTACAGAGCTCTTTGAAAGGTACGTATAATTTATACAATTCTGATTACCCTGAGAGTATCAAGAAACAGTTTTGGAAAACCTGCAATTGCTTAAAGAAATGTCAACAGTTTTGTCTCATGGGAGGAGATTGTTTAGGACTAAGCATTGAAAAACAAAAAGCAAAAAGACACTGAAGGAACCTTATAAAACATACAATAAACTCGTTGGACTAAACCAAGACGAGGTTTGAGTTTGTCCAGTTCTACATCACTTACGCATTACTGAAGAAACAAAGCCTAAGCAATTGTCAGAAATACATTTGATTGAATTTTATGCACATTACTTAGCTGTAATTGTGAGGAGACACAAATAATGGGATTATTAGTCTCCTTTAACTCCTTTACTCACAGACACTAACATAAATGAAGTGAATAAAAAACAGCCCAATGTCATACAAATGGCAAAGAAGGATCTTCTGGTTCATAACAGGAAATATTTGTAGAAATAGAATGGAGGAGAAAGATTTCTCATCACTAATAATGGATTTGCCACATTGGTACTTTTTAGCTTGACAACAGAACGGTTATTAAATATTTTAGCCAATAAATGGTAATTCTTCATAAACAATCCTTGACTTCTGCCAATACGTACGTACAGGGGTGTGTGCGCGTGTGTGTTAGCACACATATTCAGCTATACATACTTGTAAATTACTTTGATATTTGCCAGTTTAGTTTTTGACTGCAGCTGATATTTTAGAACAAATTATTTTTACGTAACTTCATGAACAGTCTGGTAGATCTCCGTCTGGTAGAGCTGTCTACTCTAGAGTGGACCTAGAGTAGGTCCGTCTACTTTACTCACAAGTCATTTTAGTGACTATCCAGTAAATATGCTACTGCTCAAAAACCAGACAGCAACGGGGAACCAGGAGTGGATCACAATAAGAAGATAAGTGTGCCAAGTGACAGACACATTTTGAAGAGCAGGTTGTCTCAGTGTTTCTCACTTTTGATATTTAGCCAACCCTGTTCTTCCCGATTATGCAGTGCCAGCTGTCAACTGTCACTAACCCGAGCGGCAAACAACTTACTGTGTAATTAATGGAATTTGTTTGTTTAATTGCAGCGAAGATCCGATCTGAAATACTTGCAGGCAATGTTGAAAGTTAAGATGTCCTGGGAGGATTCCGGGAGGATTTCTTCTTGTTAGGTGCACTGATTTGATGACATTATCAAGCTACATCCAGGGATGAAAGGTCCCAGGTGACAGCCGCCAGTTCCCTGAACAAGGTGTGATGAAGTGAGACGACATGCTGCTAGGTGTTGGGTTGCCCCACACACACGCTTCAACCCCCTTTCCTTCAAAGAGGAACAGGAGCTCAGATTTGCAGATAGCGCAAATCCATGTAGCGACACTGATTTTAATTGATTTGATTGATTATCTAGCATGAATTTCTGTGAAAGACCATTTTTTCCAAACCATTACTAATATAGAATATTTTCTGCTGTTGGCAAAGAATTTTACTTAAGAACATCCGAAATACAGTAAAGAATATTTTGGCAAGTTCTGATATGAGTTCATAATTGAGAAATATGTCAAATATGAAAAGAAGAGTTGAAGTAGTAGCTGAAATGTAAGATTTGCAGGTATTTCCTCTATCTCTTGACTAAAAATAAAATCATATTAGAAAACTGTATTCTGGGTACCATTTCTCTTCTGAGTGCCTGCTTAAGAAGGCAGATAAATCCACGCCAGCAGGTTGTCTGGTGTGAACCAGACTAGTTGAGCTGTTGTTCTACATTCTCTGCAATTCTTTTAAGCCTTCCAGGTTTTGTACAGAACATGTTTCTTCCTGAGAGAATAGTTTAAAAAGCTAGCTAAAGGGTAACGCTATTAAAAGAGGATACATGAATTCCTAGAGCATTTTGTGTGGGTGTTGGCATGTTTCATTTGTGTTTGATGATCAGTTACACATACATACATGGGAACAATTTTGCCGCGAATCTATCCTAAGCAGTAGTTTGTACACGAGTACACTCTAAAATTGCATGCCTCAGTGTTTCAAATATAGATGTCATTTGCTAATACATTCTAATGAACGTGATCCTTGTAATTACAGGAAAATATGCATCTACTCAGAGGAAAAAAACTATTTTTCCTTGCCTGCATTTTACTATACCAGAGTAAAAAAGACACTCTCAAATTACATTCGTCTCATTAGGTCTGGGAAAACTATCTGCTGGACATGCAAAGGTTAGGAAGGAAGAGAGATGCCAGAAGGAGCATAGGCAACATGCAAAGAAGAAAGATGACCTAGTTGACAAGCACGTGGGTAGAAGCCTTTAATGGATAGAGGCAACATCAAGCAGTTGTATACAGGTTGGCATTTCTCTGGACTACTCTACTGGTAGACCAAAGGCTAGAAAAAAAAAATTCACTGGTCTTCTGGTTGGAGGGTTGTGCAATATGCCTATGCTAATGTTGGTGGAGAAAGAGCAAGAGAGACCGCATCAGGTCCATACACAGCAATAGCATGAGAGAGAGGAATGGTAAAGTTTTGTTCACGCTCATATTGGTCAGGTGCTAGGAGGACTCGGAGTGTGGGACAAAATGCTATTACTAGAAATTGGTGCGACTTGTATAGCAGTTCGAAAGAGCTTTTAGGGAAAGTAATGAAAAAGAAGAACAGGCAGAGGCTCAGTTATTCCTTTTATAGGCTATTATGAAATTTCTTACTCTATCACTAAAGCAATTATCACATGTAAGATATCACAAGTGGAAAGAAAGAAGGAATATCCAGTTAGATGAAGTAATGATGTTTAGGAGTAGATAAAGTCTCCCCCCACGTTACTGTAAGTATTATTTTACACCGCCATTATATCAGTTTTTTCATTTCTTTTCTTTCCCCTCAATCAATTGCAAACCCGTCATTTTAAAGTGTGTAAATCTTTTTACAGAAACAAAGTCAGTCTTGCTCGTGTCCTGGTTAAGCTGCTCGTTTGCATAGCATACTGTTTCAAACATGATTTATTATTAAAATACATGCTTTAACGACTTGCCTTGTTTCTAAATTTATAAGCCTGGGTTGATGGAGGTTTTTCTATAGTAGTGTTTTCCGGATCTTATTGCCTTGTATGTGCAGAACAGTGGGCATTAATCAATACGGTTCACTTAGTTACAGACTCCCAGTTGTCCCAGCACTGGGGCAGCTTTTTAGCATCAGCCTTAACTGCCGGCTGCACAACAGCACCCGAGGTGAGCCGGCACCGGTGTCACCCCCACCTCCTCGCATTCAAAGCGAATAATATGATAATAAGGCAGCACAATATGGATGGACACACAAGTCTGAAAAGGCACAGAAGCGGGTAAGAGTCAGACCTTGTTCTCCACGCACCAGGGGGGTTGCTCTCGCTCTGTAATTCTAATTTAAACCATGCCTTTTTATCTTCAAACAGGGCTGTGGAAGCAGAGGGTAAAGCTCCCCCCTCCACCCCGGCCCCGGCCCCATCCCTATCTCATACGCTGGGACAATCTTAATGCTAAACCTGCTTCCACTGCACCGTATGAGCAGCTCTTTGAACCATATCAGCATTTTGCATGCATTGTAAACTCGGGAAAAAGAAAAATAAGTTAATTTATAACGCGCTGCAGTTTGTGCCAGTGTTGTTAATGTCACCCTGAAAGAATTCCCACCCTTGACACACACTTTAAGTATTTACAGTTTATCTGTGAGACTCAAGATTTTCATTACTCAGGAAGCGTTGTTTCTTTACAAATGCATGGAAATCCAAACTTTCCCAGTTATTTTGTTACTGCAATATATTTGAAAACCAAGGAAGACTTGTATGAAGTTAAATTTAAGATTAGTTTGCCATCTTGTGCAAAGGGGTAGAACCCCTGAATAAAACAATAAAAAAAAAAATATTTTTGCTTTACAATTTGCAATTCAATCATCTTCCACTTAGTCAAAGAAAAACTGCAGAGTTTCATTGCTGGACTAGTATTACAGTAGTTACCAATCAAGCACTGACACAGGGTCTATTCTGAAATACGCAGTACACTATAGAAGCCTTTCTGAAAACGGATGAACTGCAGCTCAGACATATAACCCATGTTACAGAAAATAAAAGCAGCAAAATATAAACAAACAAGCCCCTCCAAAACATACAGTCATCAACCATAAGACTGCCCAGGGGACTGGGATAAGTGGAAGCCACCTCAAACAGCTTTAAGCTTTCCTAGCAGTTATTATACCACCAGACACTAATCTGTCAGCAAGGGATCATTAAAGCTCCGCCAACCTTCCTCTTTCTCGTTTCCCCACTTCTTTTCCTTTCCCCACTCACAGGTACCAGACAAATCCTCTAGTGGGTTTTGCTTTTCAGAACTTTCCATTCTTTAAAAAAATAAACAAACAAACCAACTAACCACGGTAGCAACAGTATAATTAAATTCACAAGATGGCAGTAAAAATTTTTGTTGAAGGAATGAGGTCTAAGAAGTCATTCAGGCTAAACCCTGTCAATAAACTATGGATGATTCTATAGTTATGTTTCCTAGAACTTACAATATTTTTCTACATGTTTGTCCTAGCCATATTGGAACATGAAAATATTGGAATATAAAAATACTGAATATGACTATTAAGTTTTCCTGCTAAGTCTCAAAACAGAAAGATGTCCAGGAAAAAAAAAAAAAAAAAAAAAAAAATCAAGTGATTGATTTGGAGGAGAAAGATTCAGCGTTCTAAAATGGACAAATAGTTATCATTGGCATTTACAGTCTTCTAATAGTCATCAGGAAGGGATTCACTGCTGGAACCACGAAAAACTACAGTATTTTAATCATTACAGAATAATTACCGCATGTAAGTATGTAACCAAACTTTGCTTATTTACAAATTGGAGAGCAGTAGAGAAAGATGAATGGTGGGCTCGCTTCTGCTTCTTATTAGAGTCTTTTTTGTGGCAATGCATCAAAGGCAAAGAAACTAAAATCCAGTAGATATGGGTCTCCAGGGAGCACAACAAGTCAGGGATTTTCTGATGAAAGTTTTTTCCATAAAAATTGGATTGCCTGAAGGAATGTATGAACCAGTTTAGATGAGAAGACCATTTCTGACTCAAAGAGAGTAAGGGGGAGAAAAAGCCCATTTTCTCTTACCTCCAAATAAGTAAAATCTGTAAAAAATAGAGCACTTAGCTGGAACACAGAACGCTTCACCCACCTTCATCCCAGAAATCTGTCCTAGCCACTGAGCTGCAAAGTAAGCTTGATCTTTTTTTTTTGGGAAAATAGAATTAAAACAAAGAACAGAGAAGGAAGTAAGAGTCATCTAAGAACACCAACTGCCTGATGGTCATTGTGCTCACCTTAGATGTGAAAAATGAAGTCTACAGTCCACCTATATCAAGCTAGAGTCAGTCCTTTAAAGTTCAAGCGTGTACCCTGCTAGCTCAGGTAATGGCTACCCTGATAAAAATAAGAGCTGGTCTCTTGCTCTTCATGAAAAAGTTTGAGATTTCCTCAGCGCGTAATAATAACAACAACGTCTTGAAAAGCGTCAGCAGGCAGGAGCACCTAAAGACCGACTTTTCCACCATCACTGATACAAATACCCAGTGCAAGGCCAATCTTACTAGTGACGGCACAAGCCCTACAAAACATACTTACAATTCCTATTAGAATGGCAATTTGGCTACAGACTTTAAGGTTGATTTTGTGCAAGGCAAAACCACTGCTGCTGTCATTTTGCTTTGTAAGAAGGCAAGGAGAAAGGGACAGAGGCACCAGGGTAAGTATCTGCTCCTTAGAGGACATCATCCCCCC
>NW_009227646.1:53628-69712 GCF_000690835.1 Fulmarus glacialis | reverse complement strand
CCCCCCCACTACAACCACCAGTTTCCCCTCCTGAATCCAAGGTCCATGTTAGGAAAAAAAACCCTGATTTCGATACTCCCAGGTGCTTGTTTGCTTTTCTCTCACTAAGTGCAGAAGACCAACGCATGGAGATGCTTTAAAACAGCCTTGATTTCATTCTTCTCACCTGTATTGGGCCAAACTGCTGAAAGCCAAGCTATGCCCACCTCCACATTGGCATAAACAGAAAGCAACATCAGAGTAGTGACTGGAGATGCTCGGAATTTAAACAGGCTCAGCCAAAGTCAGACTATCATCCTATTTCCTTAACTAGTCTAATTAGAGTATAGAATTCAATTTGGAAAGTACATTTTTAATAAACATATGCTGAGGTGCATTACATTCTTCTCGAAACCTTCAGACATACGATTACACTTTACAGATCTGTGAAACAAGAACAGATATGCCCCATCTTTGGAATAGTGTTACATAAAGCTTCTTTCTTCTCTAGGTTAGAACAAACAAGTTTATAAGCATTTCCAAAATGAACCAGGATGCATACAAAGCTGTCATTTCTATAGCCAGTATCACACTAAACCTCATGCAGTGAAATAATTAGCCTGTTTTTTTTTTTTTTTTTTTTGGGGGGGGGGGATGGTGCATGTATAGTGTTGGTTGTGGGGTTTTTTTAAAGCACTTCAATATAGATCAGCTAACTTGAAAGAGAACATAAGATGTCGATGATATTAGAGTAGCCTCTTTGAATCACACCTAATAAAAAGAGCTAGGCCTCAAGTAGCTTGCAATTGTTAAGAGATTTCAATGTCTGTGAAGAGACAGAATGACTGATGATGATGATTCAGAATTAATTGCAACTTGGTGACAGATATACACAACATACCCTAAGTACAGCACTAATACCAGCAGAGTAGACCCTTTTCCTTGTTGTACCCTATAAACAAGATTTACTGTTGTGCATACGCTTTCCAAAATCTTCAGAATAAACAGCCAGCTGAGCAGTTTTTAATTTAACAGACACAAAGTATAAATTTTCTTCTCTTTTGACTCTACCCCCAACAGCTCAACCAACCAGAAGACTAAAGCACCGAAAGTTCCCTTTATTAGAGTGCTCGCTGACATGAAGTAAATTGTCGTGCTTAATGACAAAATCCATAGGGAACCCAAATCACTACATGGGAGAGATCCCTGTACAAAGAAGCTTTAGCTGAAGACCAAAGCAGCTCACATTACTCTACTTATTAAACTACTAATGTTAAAATCCTTAAAATGCGTCAGTGCAGTGGTACATTATACATGTTTCCTCGCAAGAACTTCAACAAGCTGAGTTCCTCCAACAGTGGAGCAACGCTTTGGTACTGTTTATCATTTTATCATCTTTTTAAAGATAATCAAAGATAAACTTTATATTGATAAAGTGGAGCATTTCAACATCCAGAGTCTTTAATTTTAAGTAGATGTTTATATTTCATCAGATTGAAGTTGGAGCTGAAATGCACATAATGAGCTTATTTACTTTAAGTCGTCATATTCTAATAAGAATATTTTAAAATTCTTAAGATTGTTGGGTGTGGGACCATTAGTTTGGGGGTGAAAAAAAAAGCTTAGATGTGTTCCATTTCAGAGTTTCTCCTTCATTTTCCCATTTTCCTCAGGAGTGGATGTATACAATACATTCAACAACAGGTTGTATATCAAGAGTATGAGGGAGGATGCAGTAACATTCACATAAATGGGGTCAGAATTTCACCTTTGATCATTACTCATTTTCAATTATAACCCTCCTAAAAAAAACCAAAACATACTTTCCTCCCGTCTTTTGCCATCTTACTCTGAAATGATCCAATTCATTAATATTTCCAACTCTAGGTAAAATCCTTGTCAAATATTGAGGGGAATCATGAAATTACTCTTCATAAAATGTCCTTTTCACATGCTTTAAGTTCTTTTGGCATTTACAAGCATATAAGTGTTCTTTATTATCCACTGTACAATACTGAGATGATAATTTTGATAAAGTGTACCAGGTTAAACTGAAGAGGAGCATTTTGAAAGAGAAGTTTGGTTTTGCAGTTCTACGGGTAAAGCAGATGCACAAGTAGCGGGACTAAGGGAAGACTTTGATCTCGCCTACCTTTCATGTATAATTGACAATTGTAACTTGGACTCGGGGATGATAGAAAGGCAGCTGAGAAATTCTTTGAGATGCCTGTGTACGGAGAAGCAACATATGCTCGATACAAGCTGAAAGGAAAATACAAAGCCCGAAGAATCAGCATTGCCAAGCACAAGTGCTACACAGCACAGCAGTCATACATGAAAGGGTAGCCCACACAGACCTCACCAGCGCAACCGTCCTTTAGTCAGGCTCTAGGACAGTATGTTCGCCCACGCTAGGTGGGACGTGAGTATTAGGCTGAGAAATACCCAAATGCAGAGGAATTGTGACAGGTTTCTTTACAGAAGGCAGGGACAGAGCACAGAGAGAGGGTATGGCAGGAGAAGACTATATCCAGGGTAGTACCAACTGAATACCCTAACATTTGTTCTTGGTTGTGGGTTTTTCAAAAGGTAAGGAGAAAAAAGGGAAATATTTTAGTCTAGCAGTCCTCATTTTGTGACCCAGGGCATTCTTCCAAAGCAGCAGTTTTGCTTTGATTCACTCTTGGCCTTGTCACCACGAGCAGCAAGAGCCCCGGTCAGCCGTCCAAGCAAAGGGCTGGAGCATGGGACATGCCAAGATGGCGGCACGAGAAGGATCTTCCACCTTTGCCCCCTCCCCACCAGCCTCCTCAGATACACCAGCCCACTCCTGCCTCACCCACCCCTGCAAAACATTGCAGAAGCGGCATGGCAGCTTGGCAGGCCTCCAGGCCTTTGATCTATCAGGAAACAGGCTGTAGTGACAGTGGTGTGGGAGGCAAAGTTTTAGGTACAAGCGAGATGTTTACAGAACAGAGCCTTTTCTCATTCTCTGCCAAGAATTAAAAAAAAAAAATTAGGTGGTGTTGATATTGGTCATTTAAGGGAGGGGTTAAGAGCTCAGCTGAAACGACACTATCACTTTGAAGTTTTGGTGAAAGGGGCTAAAACTCAACTCTCACATGCTTTTGAGTAAATAGTAGTCCAAGCAGCACTGGGGAAAAGAGTTAAAAATTAAGGCAAGTTAACACTATAATTAAATTTTAGAGTGAGCATAGACACAACATTCCCACAATGGGATCACTTCAGTACAAAGATAGTACGAGTCAGGGCTTCACAACACAGATGGGTCCAATTTGCTGCTTTTCTCAATTTGCATAGTTGTTTGGTCTCACAGTACAGATCTTTGATGCAAGAGTTATTCCTATCATGATTAATTTCTGTTAATCCACACTGTTGATCTGTACTGTTGTTCAAGTATCATCTCAGGTAAATAGATATTATTAGTACAGGTAGTCAAAAAAAATCAGAATTTTCATCTCCTGTTAAGTACTGGCAAAAACCACTCAGGATGAAAAAAACACCTAAATCCTGAAATTGCTTGCAAAGGAACAGACAAACACTTTAAGGCATGGAGGGGTGGAGGAAGGCTGTCCTTCAAACTAGGGTCCTGTGCCTAATCCTGAGGGAGCAGCCAGCTGCAGGCAGCCAGCACGAGGCCCTGGATGTCCTGGATGCCTCTGAATTTTGTTGACGTTTCTACAACAGGTTTTTCTCCTCGTCTCAAAAGCTTCAGTGAATTAATTTTTTTTGCTGGACTTCATTTTATGAGCATGTTTCCACATTGTTTTAATTGCTACTACTGTTTTGTTGTGTTGGGGGGTATAGCCCCAGGCAAACACCAACAAACCTATGGTTTGTAGACAGATGTTAAAACTGTTTAGTGTAAGCACAGTTCCCATCACGGGAAATGCACTTTGTGCCTTTTTACAAGAAGCTCAAGTAGCAAACCAGCAAACTCCTGCTTCTACCACAAAATGTTGATTTACCCTCATTGGCCAAATTTACCCTCACTCTTTTGCCCAGGCTACACTTTGGAGAAAGTTACTTGTGGTCAGAGCAGAATTTCACTCTTCTTGTGGCAGACAAAACTGAGCAATAGAAAAGGCAGTGAGAAAGTATCTTCCCTTGCACTTTAAGGAAGATGTTACAAAAAGCTCAAGCACATCTAACATGATTTATGAAAAGATACATATTTGGAGGAAAAAAAAAAGGTTTTAAAATAAGAACTGAGTTGAAAGAAGGCCAGTAAAAAAATGTTTTAAAGCTAAACAAAGAGGAGAATATGCATTAAAAATGTCAGTCTACATAACAGTTGAAGACTGACTGCCATGTCCGTAGTGCTAAAATAGACGTGCTGGAATGACATTTTGAGTGTTATCACGTTGCTGGCTCACAGTTTACTGTCCACTGATGTGACATCAGCCCAGGCAGTATTTTGTGAAGTGCTGTAAGCAGATTCGTGAAACTTTGCTTATCCGCGGGAAAGTCAGGTGTTGGGATATACACAGCAGAGGGATTTGTTCTAGTTCCAAAGCAGTTTTAAACTGCAAAATCCACAACGTATCCAATAAATCTGTAAGACAGATGGCCATAAATCCCTAATGAAACACTGCCAATGTAAATATTGTAAAAAGGATAAATAGCACTTAATTACACCATTGGCAAGCAAGTTGGGTTTTTCCTCATCTTCATTCTGCTTTTCACCAATCTCCCAGGCTCTCTCAAGCATACAGCAGGCACAGCAGAGATTAGTGGTGGCTCCGCACCCTTCCACTGCACGGCTCTTACTCTCCTATGCCTTTGCTTCTCACTTTTTTTTGTTTAAAAAAAAAAAGTACACCATTGTTGCTTTGAGCATTTGTAGAAGGCATAGTTTTACATACAGGACAAGTGGACAGACAAGATGAAAGACTAATAGGGACAGGAAAAACAAAAAAACAAACAACAACTATAAGCATGAACAAGCAAAGCCAACTACTGATGTAAAAAGACCTGAGGTAGACAAGTTAGGTGGTTTTATAAGCCTGTGTGGGTGTGGGGGGGAATAACTGTAAGAACTGATTTATTTCTTCTTAAAGTCTTTTGGCTTCTGCATTGGGAAAGCTGAAGGAAAAGAACGACTAGCTTAAAACATGACTAGGATGACCCTCTTTAAAATCTTTCAGCTCTTGTCCAGGCTATTCACATGCTCTGCTGCTCAAGACAAACAGTTGCATGTTACCTTTGAATTGAGCTATGCTGTCACGTTTGGTCCTGGCCCAGAGTTATGGTGCATTAACACACGCCTTTTCACTACTCTGCTATTCCTTAACTGCAGCCTCAGCAAGTTTGCCAACGACACCAAGCTGTGTGGTGCGGTCAACACGCTGGAGGGAAGGGTTGCCATCCAGAGGGACCTTGACAGGCTTGAGAGGTGGCCTGTGCAAACCTCATGATGTCCAAGTGCAAGGTCCTGCACATGGGTCAGGGCAGTCCAAAGCACAAATACAGGCTGGGTAGAGAATGGATTGAGAGCAGCCCTGAGGAGAAAGACTTGGGGGTGTTGGTAGATGACAAGCTCAACATGACCCAGCAATATGAGCTTGCAGCCCAAAAAGCCAACCGTATCCTGGGCTGCATCACATGAAGCGTGACCAGCAGGTTGAGGGAGGTGATTCTGCCCCTCTACTCTGCTCTTGTAAGACCCCACCTGCAGTACTGCGTCCAGCTCTGGGGCCCCCAACATAAGAAGGACACAGACCTGTTGGAGTGAGTCTAGAGGAGGGCCACAAAGATAATCAGAGGGCTGGAGCACCTCTCCTATAAAGACAGGCTAAGAGAGTTGGGCTTGTTCAGCCTGGAGAAGAGAAGGCTCCGGGGAGACCTTATAGCAGCCTTCCAGCACCTGAAGGGGGCCTACAAGAAAGCTGGAGAGAGACTTTTTACAAGGGCATGTAGCAATAGGACAAGGGATAATGGCTTTAAACTGAAGGAGGCTAGATTTAGATTACATATAAGGAAGAAATTCTTCACTATGAGGGTGGTGAGGCACTGGAACAGGTTGCCCAGAGAAGTTGTGGATGCCCCATCCCCAGAAGTGTTCAAGGCCAGGTTGGATGGGGCTTTGAGCAACCTGGTCTAGTGGAAGATGCCCCTGCCCATGGCAGGGGGGTTGGAACTAGATGATCTTTAAAGGTTCTTTCCAACCCAAACCATTCTTGAAAAGAATAAAATTCTCAATACTGTAGTACTAGAAAGGATGATTTTTCTGCATTTAAACTAGATTTTAACCCACCCACAGCTATTTTAAAGTATTATAAAATACAAGGCACCTTGTGAATGCAATATTAAGCAGCTTACTCGTGTATAGTGGACATATTACTTAGTATTTTTCATATACCATTTTGTATTGCCTTCAGTAATTTCATATAAATGTGAATATTGATTTAGTTATGGTTGCTGTGAATGAGCAATGTTGGCATTCCTACGCCTTTGAATGAAAATTTCAATTCACTTCATTAAACAGAGGGAATTATGTTTTGAGGACTAGGCACGGCTGTAAGGTCTTAATTCGCAGCACAAACAGATGTAGATGACCCTCGTGCTTTCTAACTTTCCCTCTGGAGCTTCCAGCAGGCTTGACGTGGCAAAAAAAAAAAAAAAAAAAAAAAAGTGGAAGGTTGGTGATCTCACTGAGCCCACAGTCATTTGCTCAGACTTTTGCTTGGCTGAAGCTTGTATCTAAATAACCAGGGACCTAAAGAATTCACTTAGCCAGTAGATAGACTTCCATCGTTGCTAAGTGAGAATGAGAGTGATGAGGCTGACTTTCAGAGCATTAATTCGCAGCATTCAAGGCTCAAAGTACAAAAATATATACATAAACTGTAGAGTTGCTCTCTCTGCTTTTATGAGAAAGCAAAGAGAACAAGGGATGGCTAACAGTACAAATTAACACGGAGAGGGTTTTTCCTCAGGGGATTGTTATATTCCAGACCTGGCAGTCATAAAGATATGTTACAAATAAAGCAGAAAAGACCTCCAGATAGCATTAATACCATTCACTTTGCATCGGTACCATTATATGTAAGTGCAGCTACTGAATCCCCTCACTCACGGTGCCCTTTAACATCTCAAGTCTAAGTTCTGTTTCCCTACTCTATAGAATAGCTTAGATCAAAGACACAAAAAGCACTGAAAACATTAAAATCAATTAACTCAAACTTCAAAGCCACCTGATTTGTTGGTAAATTATTTGGTCAATGATTGATTTGATGCACTTTGTTGTAAAGTGTGCCAGAATGGAAGAACAGACATTAAACTGCAATTACTAGAATTAAGTAAAAAAATCCCAGAATACAGTATTAAAACATTAGAGGGTAAAGAAACATGATTTCTCTGTGGTGGAGAGAATATCACTGAAATAGAAGCAAGCAGGAAAGACTAAAAAAGAAACAGTGAAATTCAGAAAATTAGTCTCACTGAGAGGTGATTTACTTCTCATTGCTGTAATGATACCAAATTCTGTTTCAGATGCATTAAATATATGAGAATGTTAGTGTTACTCATCAAGAGTGAAAGGAGTGACATTACTACTTGTTAATCTTAATGTTCTTGATAGGTTTTCAAGCTCTGGAAGTGGTGATTAAGCTTCTTCACAGAGGATGATATTAGACCGCTGAAAACTTCATCCCAGAATACTTTCAGGCCAACAAGTTCTGCACTTTTATTTTTTTAAACCAAGAGAACAAAGCAGAGAGTAACTTTATCTGCCATTTTAAGTAGTAAAATGTCTCCCAGCAGAGCAACGCTTTCATCATCTGGCACTCGTGTCCTTAATGAACATACAGTCAATATTGCCACAGTTCTCTGGTGCACACCTTTATGGTTTGTTAGATCTGGTAGCTATTAGTACTGCTGTCCTCTAGCTATATTTCTCTCTGATCTCCCAAGTTAAGTATGTGTAGGTTGGGTGCGAGTTTTAAAGAAACTGTTCCTAATTGCCTCCAGTTGCTTCTGGGCTTGGCCTTAGTGATTCAGACTCAAAAAGAGTTGTCTTCAGTGGAAGATAAATCCGCCGTTTTCACCTCGGGATAACAAAGATGTAAGATAAATCAAGGAAAGGTAGAAAGAGTACATTGTGAAGGAAAGAGAGCCACCTAACAAAAAAAGCCTTCAATCTTACCTTAAGGTAAATTAGATGAGGTCAACTTTATACCTTACTCCCCCACTGGAAGAGGTTTTTGTTTCCTCATTTTTCTAGATGTAAAACTAAAGCCTCTTATCTTCTTTGTACACTTACTTTGCCTTAGGAAAGATAACATATGCTAGTCATCTTAAAACTAAGGAAAAAGTTATGGGACAGATTTTTTTCCTTTTTTTTCTTTTAAAGGAGTAATGACCGTAAGCTGATAGTGAAGCAATACTTACAGAAATACAAAGAATATTGTAATGTTGAAGACATCCTTAATATTGAAGGCATCCTTTGAATAAGGACACCCTGAATCTTGACAAGATGATACCGCAGCAATTCTCCCAAATATCCACAACCTTAAGTCCAAAACAGAGAATGGAATCCCTATAAAAAACTTACTAGGATTAAATGTAATTCCACCTATTCTGTCTAAGCCTTCATAACATTAGGTAGTATAACTAGTCTCTAGTAAATTAGTGGCTATTATTTTATAGCATAGATTTGACCATAGATAATTACTTTCTTCTTGTACAAGTAACAAAATCACACTTCCAGCAGCAATTCCCTCTGTCACAAACTCACCCTTAGGGCCAGTTCAGGTACCCTTCTCTGCTGCAGTCCTTTCCTGTGTACTTTCCCTTTTACCTTCCTCCCCTCAACCACTCTCAAGAAGGATGGGGCACTTCTAGCAGGCTCAGCCGCTCACATGGTAGTTTGCCACTGGGTATAGATACAGAAGGGGAAGGACACTGAAACAGAGCCCAAATTTCCACTTACCACTACTTCTCTAAAGAAGAGCTCCTGCCCTGCACTGCTGCTGTGGTCTGTTAAACACCTTCCTTTTAACCTAAATGTAACTACATTCAGGTGCAAGTGCTTATCCTTACCTAAATTGCCATTAAATAAGTATGCTTATAGAAAATCTGCTCTATTGCTTGAAGTATAAAGTTGGATAAAACTGAGGAGCAAGATCACACACCTGCAGGTTTTAAAAAAAAAAAAACAACCAAAACCAACACAAAACCCACCCTTCGTTCACCTTCTCCATTAAAAGCTTATTTCACATTAGCACTGTGAATGTGAATTTGGTAGAAAAAAGCCTAACACCTACATTGTATTTCTTTCCATTTTGCCCTGCTATGCCTCGCATATCAGAATTCGTTAATACCTGTAAAAAATACAAACACATGAGGTTGTTTTTAATTAAAAACAACACTGCTGACAGAAACAGTCGCTTCCTAATTAGGATGTGTTTTAGAAAGTGATTGAGCTATAAACTGTCTTTTCACATGTTAAATGGACATCCTAACTCTAATCACTTGCAATTAAATCAATCAGAAAGAACATATTTTTAGAAACTACCATGACGGATACAATCAATCTAATAGCTCAGTTTCCCTGAGAAGTTGCAGTGATTCCACAGACACAGATGAGTAAGAACAATACAAGATTTAAACAATGCATTTGTACAATATTAAGCTAATTTCAAGAAGCAGCCAAAAAATAGCCAAAAGAGCAATACAACCTTTCATTACATTGATTTCGAAACCGTGTAGAGTTCGGTCAGCCTATGAAACATGGCAAGAATCAAATCACGAGGGAGTACGCTGCTGGAAATTCCCAAAATGTATTTGGCTCGTCTCCTCCGATCAGTGAGATCTGCAGAGCAGAGAGCGAACGATGGGGAGAGTCACTGCTCTCCTGCTGGCGGGAGGCAGATTGCATGAGGAAAGGAGAATCTCACCTAAATTTCTGCACAACTTTGGGGTTTTTCTTTTTTGATGGAGTACATTTATTGTCCCTTCTACTAGCCATATGTGATAATGTTAGAAATGGAAAGAAGAAAGCTGAAGTCTTGTTTCACATTAGCTTCAAGCTATATCAACATCTCATTATTTAGTTTTAACTGTTTGGTCAGGTTTGTGGTTTTTTCCCCATTAGGAAATTCACAAGACCTGCCCTATTTTTGTAATAAAAGGGATATTTAACTAATTGTACCTTGCTGTCTGTACAAATAAACTTGTCTTTTATGACCATAACATACATATTCAAGAAAGAGAAATGCAGATTGAAGTGATACTGATGCTAACATCAAAGTTGTTTCCATGGTTTCTTAGGACTCACAGGCAACCTTCATGCATGCCAAAAGTAACTACGGCATGTAGCTAAAAAGTAGTCAGCCCTCATACGACCACCGAATTCATTTTTCTCCAGTATAATTTATCACAGGCTTATAAACCAAAAACATAGCCCATTGTTCCATCACTTGTATTTGACCATGTCTGTAACTGAACGAGTTCAAATGCTTACTCTCTAAAACAAATACTACCGTACCACCTTGATAGTTAAACACCACCACTAGGCTACAGAGTAAAGATGTTGAGAAAGACAGAAACAATTTACAGGTATTTCACGTGACAATTGCTTCAGGCTTTCCCCAGGCTCATAACAGAAAGTAGGTTGCATTTTGCTGATATTTTAAGGGCTCCAGTAATGAAACAAGTGACAATATACTTGGAAAAACTTGCTCAATGCGTACTTTTGAAAAAATAATATATTGTCTGCTGCAACTGTCCGACCTTTTCTGTACCAATGATGAATCCATCTGGCTGAAGTAAGACTTCTATGCGTAAGAGAAAAGTCATGTTCAGGGTGCATTATGATAATGCTATGCAGCACACAACAGGATGCAGGAAGGCATAAGTAGAGGAGACAACAAGGTAATAAGTTTTCTTCCTTCAGCAAACTTCATGTTTAAGTTCTTCAGCAAGAAAACAAATATCAGAAACAACAAAGGCTTACCTAACTAAACCAAAAGCTTTATGCAGTGTTTAAGAAAAAACAGTTTGTTGGAAACCTAGCCAGGGAAATAATTTTATGGATAAAGAGCAAAACATTCAGTATCCTTAGCATACAAGCAAAAAAGAGAAGACTGTATAAGATGAAGCGAGTATTGCGGTGTTGATTTACATTACATTTCCACATACAATGGCTAAAAGGAGCCTTCATCTTATACTTTCACAGGGACACTCAGGAACAAGTCTTCACGGCCACGCTTGTCACGGGGGGAAGGCTGTGCAGGACCAGGGCAGAGGCTGTCACAGGTAGGGGGGGCAGAAGACACGGCCTGGGGAGCGAGTCCATCTCGTTCAGTTCAGGCTTTCTTTCCTGAGCGTGACCTAGAATGCCACCAAGCATGACACACAGCAAACAAGAGACAAAGAAAGGAGAGAGACCCGCTGATGCAGAAGTTTAGGTGTCACTTACAGTTTGGTTTATCCACAAATCTGGGAAACCAAGCAGAATTTGTTTCTTGAGAAATTTTTCAGTTTATGAAGGGATTAGATTTTGGGTGTATAAAACGTAACCATAAACTGCAAGTAAATGAAATACAGGATTTTCTGATCTAGGTAAAATAGAACTTCAATGCATGTGAAAATACTGAATATTGATTGTATATGAAATAAGGATATATTCAAATTGAAACACAGAAATTGGGAAGGGTAATCAGCTTTAACAGTTTTACCTTAGCAGGGCTAAGTAAAAAACTGCATATATATTAGAGATTCCCATCAAAGGAGAATTATTAAGCCTATGAAGAATGGGAAACATTGAAATGCTTCAGAGTGTTAGAGAAGACCCAGATATCTCAGTAACCGATAGCTGTCATTTGGTTCCAAGACCTGAATTTGATTGCATCCCACCTAGTATATTTGCTGACTACAAAATTAGTTGCAAAGGTAGTTTTAGCCTATTCTCTAATAAAAAGAAAGAGGAGAATTTGCCTTCCACCTGCTTCACACACACACAAAAAAGGGAAACAAAACAATCAGTTTTGAACTGTACACCACAGAAACCCTTACTCTGCTTAAGATTCCAAATTGTATACCCAGTGAGTCTGTAAATTAATGGCATTTATAGGTTTTTTTACTTCTTAGTCCAACAAATGAGTGGGTTGGCTATCTGTACCGCTAGAAAGTTTACTTGCCATCTCAATTATAAAAGTGAAAAATGCATTAACAGCATTTTAAAGTAATTCTAAATAGATGGTTTATGGAACTAGTAATCCAAGTGTATGAAGAGTCTTATTTAAGTAAGTTCTGTATCTAGTAACAGAACCTGAGTTCAACACAATACTGGACTGAATGGTTGTGTTCAGTTTTGTTTACCTTTCTAAAAATGACAAGACATTCGTATTTGCTTTTGAAATAGGACAGAATGTGGGGGGGAAGAGAGTAAATTGGGCACCTGGATAAACAAATGTCTCATTTAGCCCAGTTAAATACAGAGTAATTTAGTTACACTCTGGAGATGACAGTTAATTGTAGGAATTCATCACAGATTATGTAGTTTTATGAAAAGACTAGAAACTAACACAGTTTAGTATTTCTACATACTCCAAATAAAAGGTCAGCAACTACCAAAGACAGACATTGGTCCATAGGTGATGCGCTGATTACTCTTCACCTTCTTACACATTATATACCTTTATTGTTCTGGAGACAATTAAAGTGCATTTTATGGCTGTATTTTACGTTGCAGGTAATGATATATAATGGTATTTAATCTAGTCATAAACCACAGGATATTCAATTTATACTTTCTAGTTTATTAAAAAGGTTTAACAAATTTTTGCATTTTCCATTTTCATTGGGTTCCTATGGAACATTAGGGGAAAAAATACTTAGTGGTATGACTATCTTTCATAGACCCAATGCACAGATTTATTTTTCCCTAAGGTCCAACTACGTGAGCCAAAACAGAACATTCCCCATCCTCACTGCTTTCTCTACTTTTCTATCAGAGCTGCAGCTGAACTGTATGTTTCTCCACTCCTCAGCCACCCAAAATCACAGACAGGTGCCCTAATCCAGGTCAGTTTGCTCAAATGCCTCCAAAACATCCTCACAGACAAACTGATGCAGTATTGACTAGATAAATGGATAGCGAGGGCGACTGAATAGTGGCTGAACTGCCCTCTACTCAGCACTGGGGAGGTACATCTGGAGTACTGGCACCAGTGCAGGGCATCCCAGTACAAGAGAGACATAGATATACTGGAGAGGGACCAACAAGATGGACCATTAAGGCAATTAAAGGCTTGAAGCATCTGACACAGGAGAAGAGGCTGAGAGCACTGGGACTGTTTGGCCTGGGGAAGAGCAGGCTTTGCAGAGATCTTATCACAGTGCATAAATACTTAATGGGGGTGAGCAAAGACAACACAGACACCCTCTTCCCAGCAGGGCCCAGTGACAGGGCAGGAGGCAAAAACTGAGTTATAAGAAGTCCCACTTAAACATTATAATAAAAATGATAATAAAAAAGTGGGTGGGTTGGCTTCTTTTTTTTTTTTTTTTTTTTTTTTTTAAAACTGTTGGGGTAGTCAAATGCTGGAGCACATTGCCCAGAGAGGTTGCAGAGTCTCCATCTGTGGAGAGATCCAAAATGCAACTGGACATAGTTCTGAACAACCTGCTCTAGCTGCCCCTGCTCTGAGCGGGGCATTGGACTAGATGACCTCCAGAGATATCTTCCAACCTCAACCATTGTGAAAGACGCAATTAAGTGTGCCGCGTAAGTAGATACGATCTAATATATTGGAACAGATAACAAGGCTTATACCCCAAAACACATTGGTATGGGGAAAGAAGGAAAGAAAAGGCACTAGTACTTTGTATATAGCCACTCATCTTCTAAGGCACTGGCTCCAGGATGTGCTTGAAATTGTTAATCACAGTAGCTGTCTGGAGTCAGAAGTGAACTTGAATGCTTCGCTATCCATTTATCATGGATATTTTATTTCACTTGATTAAAAAAAACCCCACACCTACACTGTGCATTTGCCTTCTCCAGCTCATGGACCCAAGGGTACGTGTGCACTGCTTCAAATTGAGGGTGAGGATCAAGGGAAAGATCCTACTATTCAGCAGATGGTGGGAAGCACGAGCAGGTGGGAGATGAGCTACAGCACACAGGGTGATTTTGGCAGGTGGTGGGCAGGGTGAGCAAGCAGGGCTTAGTCACACTCCTCAGAAGAAATCCAGAGAGTGCCTAGATAAAGGAGAGCGCGACATTTTGAGTGGTGGAGTTAACCAAGGAAAAGGTAGGGAGAGAGATCACACACGTTGACTGGAAGCACCTCACGATGGGATGGCTCGGTCCGTATTGTCCTGAGAACGGATGAGCTTCTCTAAGATGCATTAGTCTAGAGAACAAAAAGTTGAGAAAGAGTGCTGGGAGACTGCAGTTAAGCCAATTTAATCAAAGCTTGGACTTCTAAGTAGAATATGCTGCAGGATAGAGGCAGGGGAATATCCAAAACCCAGACAGACAAGGAGGACCTGCAACTGATGTTTCCTCCTTTTAATCCTCTAGAGGAGAAAATGGTCACTCCATTAATATCAGATCCTGGCCATATTAAGGTACCTGAGCAGGTTTCCTCGAATCCAAAACCTCTTTGTAGCACTGACTCCTCTGTCTTTTTCCTGCAACTGCAAGTTTACCTTGAAAGAAAGGAATATTTCTAAATTCTCTTGAAGAAAAGCACAGCCACTGTTAGTCAGCTCTCCTTGTAGAAACAGACAGAGATTGAGTATCCATTATTGTCTTTATCCTCATTGTAGACCTACACCAGGAACATTACACATGTCCGTGAAGTCCCAAATCAGCAGCAATGTAATAGTGTGCTGCATAATTTTACACTTTCCTAGGAACCATCCCACCTCCTCTTGCCAGATCCAGCTGGGATGGCTGAGGGCAGACCTAGAAAATATCTTCTGTGCTTTCCCTTGCAGAGGTTTGGCTGCCCAGTGATGCTATGACCTTTTAGGCACATTCAATGCTCTGTAAAAAGGGTTTGAAAATTCTTCACTGATCTAAGGTTACTAAGTCCACTAGTACAATGCCAATAGTGTAGGAAGAAGAAATACAAGGTATTAGAATTATATGGAGAGTTATTTGCTAAGAATTCATCCATTCCTTTCATTTTAACTATCTGATGTTTATTAAAATACACAATTATTATATAGTAATTCCTGAGTTATCTATTATTCATAATATTAAAACAGAAGGTGCTTTATTTTTGTATTAAATGGCTTTTGGTTTCATATTCTTAAGAATGGCTTGTAGTTAAGTGTTTGATCATGCCACATTTCTTTCTTATTCATTGCTTGCATTCAAAATAAATAGCTGGATTTTTGCTTAAGCATCTCAAAAGCCTCTAAACAGTAGGTATTCGTAAGATGTTAGTACTGTTTCCAGTTTCTCTCAGCCAAGATCATAACCCAGTTATCTGTAGTCATCACTCACAACTGAAGCCAACTTGGCAGTTCTTCAGGGTTTCTATTTAAAAAGGACTCTAAAATAAATGAAATGGGATGCTGGGAAAAAAAACCACCCTGCAATTTTAAAAGAGATAAAACCAACTTATTTACTTTTCACTGTTGAAGTGCAGCTGTAACTTTATCTTAGCAGCAGTTAAAGTTATCTTCTTTTTGTAGAGGTAAAGAAAAAGGTAGACTTCTCATCATTTTGTTACTCCTTATATTGTACAAATCTGAAATTCACTGAGCCTCTTGAAAGACCAAAATAGGAATTACTTTGTAGAAGGAAGAATTGCAAGAAGGGAAAAACTCTGGATTCTTTTCAAGAGATTATTTCTGCAGGAGTATTCAAAATTTTCAAACTTTTTCAGCTTTGATTTCTTGAGGGAGGTAGAATTTGCCTTTATTATGGCAATAGCTTTTAACACTGGGAATAATCAAAAGGTGACTATCATATTAACAAGACCTGCCTGATGAATCAGGGCAGGCATTTGTTATCCAAACTTATTTCATAGCAATTGTCAGGAGCTGAGCTGGGGCAAAAACTAATGTCTGACTTCTAGACACTGTTTTAGCATCAGCACTGTTTGCCAAAGAAGGGAAA
>NW_009227646.1:49453-53597 GCF_000690835.1 Fulmarus glacialis | reverse complement strand
GGCTTTCTGGAACGTACTCCGATTTCACTTCTGCTCAATGTCATGCTGACCTTGCGAAAGTACGTAATTCATGGAAGTGCATTATTTGTATGTTTATTATGTAAGAATATGCTCCCTTTTCTTTTTTGTTTGGACTCTGCACTGTTATACCTGTGTAAACCCAGTGGCTGCTAATTGACAGTAGCAATAGACAGAAATTAAAGCCCTTCTAGCAGATTACTTTTTTCTTAAGAAATTAAAAATCGTGTTTTACAGTGCAGCAGTGGGATACGTTCTGAATCTAAGTACTCCATTTCCATCACACAACTATTTTTTTTTTTTTCATAAAGGTTTTAAAACTGACAGTGACCTCCATAGGTTGACATTTCAGCTCCAGACTACGCAGTTAGATGGGCTGTGCCTCTAACCAGCAGATCACTGGAGCATCTCAGAGTCAGCTCAAACCATGTGCCGCATCCTGGGGACCCACCCGAGAGCAACGCCTGGCCTCCGGAGCAACAGTCAGACATGGCAGCCAAGATTACAAGATTCTACAAATTTTCTCTGAAAAGAAATACATAAATATTATTTATACATGGCATGCCAGATATTCTAAGAGGAGGTAGTGGAATAACTTTCCTCCATGCTTTGTAGGGTCAAAGCTACAGATGTCATTTTACTTTGCTTTTGAAGAACTGTTTCATTGATTAGCCAGAGAGAGCTGTTTGACAGACCTCTGGAGCTGCCCCAAACTCAGCAGGGAGTTCATCTGGTACAGCACAGCATTATGTTCCTTGTGTTACTGTAGTGCCATTCGCATTTTACTACGTATCTGAAGTTGTGTGGATGAATACACTGGTAGTCAGTGCATCAGTGAAAAGAAGCAAATCCAGGGAACAAATCTAAAGCAAATCAGCTGGTGAATTGAGTCTGTAGTTCAGAATAAGGTAAACTACCCTGAATTGAGTTTTTATTACACCATTACAATAGTACTTTATATTTACATACATAAATTCAACACATCTGGAGATAGTACGACTCCTTCCATTTATAAACAATAAGCCTGCTTTTTCTAAAAACGTCTAAAACCCCTTTGACAAGCCTTGCAGAAGGATTTGGGGGCGGGGGGGTGCGGCAGCAGCAGAGACATTTCAGTGGAAGACGACAGACATTAGCTACGTGGCATAATGAAGACTTTTGCTTAGACCTTGTAGTCTCAGCAATCTTATTTGAATTCTAGCTGTAATTTTTCCAACTCCTCATTCTGGTCTCCTCCTCCTTCCCCCCGTTTCTGTCACCCAACCTTCCTTACCAATCCTTGCCTTGGTCCTGGCCTATCACTATTCCGTTATGCAACTCTCTACTTCCAAAACTTGCTTTCTAATTGAATTCTTTCACCCATTTCTCCACTGATCTCTAGTCAAAAACTCCTAGAAACTGCCCAGAACTGCAGATGGAAGGGGAAAAAAAAAGAAAACAACAAAGCAATACAAAAAAAAAAAAAAACCAAACACCCCGCACCCCCAAAACAACAAAAAACCCTGAAAACGGACACAAACACACACACCTCAGCCCCCCGTTCCAGGGCTGTATGCTTCACCACAGGACAGCAGTCTTAAGGTTTCAGCAACTGCATGGAAAGGCATCTGAAAATCCACATTCACATGTGAATTCCCCAATTTAAAAAAAAAAAAAAAAACAACAATTCATATGGAAGCTGACAAAAGAGCACAACCCGCACGCTGATCCCTCACAGGCTCCCTCGGCAGCACCAAGTCTCCCTACAAACGGCGGCTGCCAGAATAACGCAAGAGCCCTGCAGAGTTTTCAGCCAGATGAAAGTATACTTATTCCAGCTTTGTTTTTAGAAAGATGTTCTGCCTGTTATTTAGCAAGAAAGAGTAAAAAGGGTAGGGGAAATCCTATCTGGCATAGCAGCTTGAACAGAAACCGTTGCTGTTTGGTTGCAAAATAGCAACTGAAATACTCCTGCGTTGAAAAGCAGTTTTTAGGCAGTTTTAACACCGAATGCTACTACTTCCACTTATATCTCGGTTGTTTATTTCGAGGGCTGATGGCCATAGTTGTCATTTAACAGGGAGATAACTGAACTAGAACAAATCTTAAAAGGAAATCCTTAAGTACATTGATTGATCAGCTCTACTTTAAAAAAAAAAAATTACAAGGAAAGGAGAAGAGTAAGGAAGTGAACCCCAGAGGTGTAGCTAGAGTACTCTAGGCTCATGCCTCCCTATTTTAGAGATCTCTTGATGGAGGTTTCTCTGAAGTAAGGGAAGAGGATTTTGCTGCAGCAGCAACTTTGCAGGGTTTGAGAGTTTCCCCTGCCCTACAGCAAACAAGGTTCACATCTCCCTGAAGATCGCCGAAAGGGAAAACCCGAGTGGCACCACATCCCAGCTACATTATCAACAGTTCACTTAGAGACTTTCTCAGGTGAGAAAAGTAAAAATCAACCATACTGAAAGACTACATCTTTTCTGGAGCCCAAGTATGTCATCCATAGGATTGCTTCCATAAATTAGATACATTTAGCCATTTTGCTCCATATGCCCATGCTCTGAAGGAACAAATTTATAGAAGTTCACTGGTTCTAACTACTGCAAATTAATTAAAAAGCTTACATATATATAATATGCTACCATGCTTTCTGTTAGCTGCATTAATTACATAAGAAAGATTATGCGACTTGAAAGTTAAAATGTAGGAAATATATTTTTCAAGTTTAGCCATATAGCAGTGATGAATTATTTTGGTCATAGAGTTCATTTTAAATTAGAAATTAAGATTTTAGTAGGAAAAAAAAACCACATAGTTCACTGAGAAGCTTATTTTCTACTCTTGCTGGCAGTTCAAGTTAAAATTAAGCTACTCACTTGAGCATTCTCACTCAAAAATCATCTCTGTACTGAATAAACTCATATGACCTGAATATGTTGCATCTGCCAGTAGGCAGTAAGTGCTAAAAGGCAATAGACTGGAACTACTGAAGGAGCTGCAGAAAACAGTTATAAATGAGAAAATATCTTGAATGACATTTGAGACAAGTCTAACATGTAAAACATGCAGGAAATACCTATCAACGAAGAACAGGGAAAAATGAAAATGAATGTTATGTCCATTTATATTCAAGATACAGCCCTTGGGACTAGCTTGGAACCTCTTGAAAAAAAAGGAGGTTTTTTTTCTTCCTTCCCCTCTCAAGAAAAATGCATAACTTTTCTCACTCACTTAAAATCATAGATCAAGATGATATTGCAGATGTTGCTTTTCACAATTGGGACATTTTTATCAGGGAAAGAAAAGGCTTCTTTAATTAACTTTAAGCATATATATACATTTATGTTTTATAAATGAGTTTTTTCACCATTTCAGGATGACAGTTCTTGCTTTCTAACTCCTCACCAGTTTAAAGGCGCTCTTCTTTCTGAGTGTCATCTTGCCAAAAACAACCCATTAGGGTGAAATGGAACACGCGATGCTCAGGAGAAGCGAAAAGCTGATCTTTCCACAGCTTCTAAAAGCTTTGAAGTTGAGGCTAAAATTGAGAGTCTTCGTGCTTTAAGAGTTAACTATCTAACCTTCTTTAGTTTTCCTCTTCTATCTACCCAACACTAAATCTGGTTTTGAAACCAATGTACCAAGAGCAGGGACAGATAAGCAGACAGGAGTCCACCCTCGCTCTTCTGCCACAACCAGCGCAGAGCTGTGACTCGCCCGTCTCTCGTGCGATTATAAGGGATGCTCATCTTGGAAGGAAGCTGAGAGCTTGTTGTTGGCCTTATGCTCACCTGAGAATTAATGCAATACCCATTAGGGGACCTTAACTCTCAACAAGAAGGGTTGAAATATATTCAGCTTGAGGGAGATTCAGGCCTTTAACAGAAGGAGGAACCTAGGGCAGGAAGAAAAAAGGGGTTTTGCTCCCAAAGGGCTCACAGAATCTGCTGCAGGTAGATACTGGCCATTTGCTACCCAAAGGGGAGGTGATTTTTGCAGGATGTACCGAACCGGAGCCCAGCAATGAAGTTATTGGAACAAGATTGGAGTTGTTCATCGAAGCTTATAGTCTATTAGCGACTAAATCCGTCAAAGACCCTGTCTTGTCATATCCATATGTACTATTAGGAATTACTCTGTTCATTAC
>NW_009227646.1:48497-49436 GCF_000690835.1 Fulmarus glacialis | reverse complement strand
ACCCACAAAACTATTAAAGCACATTTCCCTCCTTTCACCGGAAAGGGAATATTAACAAGATCACCATCATCTGGAGCATAAATAGTGTATTGCATCACTTGGTATGTTAACAGAAGTTTGGGTGGGGGTTTTTTGCATCACAATACTTATTAGTGGGATCAGTTACAGTTCACTTTGGAAATAGCTATTTCCATATTATTGATATAAATGCTTTCTAGGAGAAAAGGAAAGAGGTGCAGAGAAGAGACAAAGATATTTTAGTTTGTAGGGAAGTTGCAGAGCTGGGGAGAAGTTGCCTTTTTCTGCGCCTTTTTTTCTTTTCTTTTTTTTTTTTTTTAAGGTTATTATAAAAATAGGTACTTTGTAATTCAACAGTAGGCTGCAGCCAGAGAAAGATAAGGAAGGGGGGGGCGGGGCAGAAAAGAGCGTGAGCATAAGAAAATTTAATCCAGGTTCCTGAGAGGAAGGAGGTAGCTTGGGATCTAGAGGCAAGATAAACTATTTGGCACAAGCATGCAAAAGGCTGATAGATGCTAATGGAAGTAAAGCTATTCTTCATCAGTCCCGCTAATCAGCAGAGAGCAGAAACCACAGAGTCAGCACCAAGGGCTGACATCCCAGGTGAGGGAACCAAAAGCAGCTATGCAAATGCTCATCCATGATTTGATCTCTGCTTACGGAAGGCGACAACGAAGAGCTCTCCATTTAGAAAGCATTTCCTTGCTTAGCTTAGCAACGTGTAAGCACCAATGGAGGAGCTGCCTTTTAAAAAGGATAATCTGGGTCGGGGGCTTTTCTGATGAGAGAAGTACAGTTAGCTTATTCTAAACCAGCAGCTTCCCCTAGAAGTGGCTATTCATTGCAAGCAGGCTTGGCTGTGAGCTGGACCATGACAGTTTGGACTGGATTAGCAGTACATGTTACACAGAAGTCCTGCGA
>NW_009227646.1:0-48478 GCF_000690835.1 Fulmarus glacialis | reverse complement strand
GAAAGAATAATTCACTGAAACTGGCATTGTTTAAATTGGGGGGGGAGCACAAGTCACCTAAGAGCAACACCTGATTTAAACCCAAGTCACAATGTATCTCAGTCATAATTTTTATTAGTGTTTCCACTAGGAGACTTATTTACTCTGAGACGCTTGAGAATTAGATGACATCTTACAGGCCTTCTTTGAAGTGGATTTTGGTCTTCAGGTGGTCCAGCCAGCAATTACTGCACACCTCTCCCCTTTCCTCTCTGTTCTCGGTGTAAACAGATATCCATTTAGTTTTGATTCCTCCTAAATCACTTTCTTTTCAGGTCACTTACAGGATATAGGATATCATTCTATGCTTGTATCTTCAATTTAAAAGCAGGGCAACTTCTAGGCTCTAGAAGTATTACGTATTTAGCATCATTTTTGTCAGCAGTATAATCCCCATTCCTGTTCCTTACTCAAGCAATATTAGTTAACGTTCACCAGTACCACAGTGGCACAAATTGCAAACAGAAACACATCTTGGAAAAATCAAATCAACAAAAAAATCACGTAGAAAGCACACAGACTGTCACAATACATAGTTGTATGAACACATGCCTGGGAAATTCCATTTCTTATGGACATCCATATATAAATAAAGCTCTCTCAAACACTAGTGACAGGTGCTCAAGGCAAGAAATAAACTACCCAACCTCCTTGTAGGGTAAATAATCCTGTCCTGTCTCACTAATATAAACCTCAATAAATAAGGTAGTTTTACATATTAAGTCATGTTCACAGAAGCGCATCCATTTGTGGGAAGGTGGTATATAACAGTTTTACTAAAAACACACATATGAAAATATGCCTCAGATGGCAAGGATGAATACAAACATAGAAATGGAATTCAAGTTTTGTTTAAAAAAAGAAAAAGGTTATCTTCGGATTTCATCAACCTGTAACCACGCACCCACGTGCAATCAGTACTACAGTCAGCTTGACTATCTTTTACCCCCAGCGAACACAGCATGCAAACCTCTGCATTACAACAGAAAACTTCAGCGACCCCAGAGGTGACTGCCTTTGCTGAGGCGCTCCCTCGCAGGCTCTGAACCCCACGCGTTCCGACGTCGAGCCTGAACAGCAAAGCCACCTCCCCAACGTCTGGTAACACCCTCGCGGGAAGCAGTAGCAGCAGGGCTAACACAACACTTGAGGGAAGGACCATGGGGCGTACGGGTATCGCCACGAGGCAACCTCACGAGCACACCAGCTGCAGGACTCTCTGCTGTTATTCCACAGAAAAGAGCAAGTGATTTGTATAGGCAAGTTCCCTGGAGAAAGGTGGGTAAGGTACCACCCATAGCTCTAGTATGTAGATTGTAACGTGGTCAGCTTTCGAAGCTCTATGATTCTATGGTTTCACAGAGCCAGAAATACATTTCATCTCTAAATAGAGATTCAGGTCAGAATTTATTTTTAGACAAATACAGAAAGCCATTACTACTATTGACGCCTAAATGGAAGAGTAGAAGTAACCTGGGCTGTTTGGCATACAACTAAGCTCCATTATGTTCAGAGATGCTGTAATTGCAGTTGAAGCGATATCCTGGATTTTCTCTTTTCGTTTCTGGGTTCAGTAGTTATTGACCATGTATTTTTAATCCCAGGCTCATTTTTTGATTTCTGACTCGGGATTTTTCACAGTGAGATAATATTAACTCAGATACATTTTTTACATATTTACTTTCAGTGAAATATATTTTACTAGAAACGCACAACTGTCCTTCTGGGGTTTTTTTAGGCTTACTGGATTTAGCCTTAAGGGACAGAGCTCAAAACAATACATCTCCTGCTTTCCCCAGGGCATGAGAGGATCCCATAGAAAACTGAGTTTAAAAACATGAGCAGATTTGGGGTTTGTGTGTGTTTTCGTAATTGAAACTTGCTTGTCTGTATCCCTGATGTCCATTCATTGCTGCCCTCTTTCAAAGCTTGAATCAAGTCTGATGCCTGAAAAGAATGATTTCCAAGAGGAAAGCTCTGCTGCTTTTCAGAAATCTGACGTTTACTTCCAATTTCTAAATCTCAACCCTTAATGAGTGATAATGAGTGTTAGAGAAGGCACAAGGAGAATTTTTGATGCAAGATCAGAGGCAACTCAGAAACTCAAGGACACTTGATAAGTCAGAATTTACCTAATAAACGAGCTGCATTTTTGATGTATTTTGATTATGTTATACTTTGCTTTAGTTTGGACTTTCATGACAGTTGAAAGGAAAGTTATCTTTATCACAGAAACATTTAAAATGAAACTGGTTTGAAAAACAACTACGTATGATATTAAATTGTAAATCATTCTAAAGTTTCACAAGAACAAAAGGTCAGATGCATAGCTTATGTAAATTAGTGTTGCCTTTTTGATGTTAATGGAGTTGTACTAGTTTCAAGTGAGGGTTTGGTCTGTAGTGCCCTAAACTTCACATTCTAAAACACTTTCTTGTAAGATTTGCCTTTCTCTAATCCAGATCTGTCACATAAAGTTAGTGGGGAAACCACAAATATCAAAACAAGAGTAAAGAAAGCAGAGCTGTGTCAAACATAAGTCCAAAAAGGAAATTTCTCCTTTAAACCTGTCTCTCCATCCCTCCTTCATTCGTTCTTTCTTCATTTTCACCATTTCTAGCAATCCCACTTCCCCAGACATTCTCCAAACGTGAATGCAAGACTCAACTGCCAACTTTACATTATTTCTCTATCACAGTTTACTGGAATTTTTTTTTTTTTTTTTTTTAAAAGAAAGTTACACCTGGAGTCCAGGCACATTTTAAGTCATGCTAAAGCTGTCTGGAAACTTGACATTAGATGGGATATAGCCATTAGATACTTTGTTAGATATAAAGTGCCACAGACATACAGACCCCTTGCGTTAAAAGAATTTCTATGATCAAGAGAGTTGCTGAATGAAGAGCAGCTGTAGACAGGTTATAAATCGTTTGATACCTGATCTAGTACGGACATGTTAATTGGGGGATAAAGTTGTTCAAAGATTTTCTGAAAAGCTGCATATCTAGAAGCTGTACATATACACGCACACAGTTTGACCCAGCACACTTAAACAGGCTTGCATGTTTCCGTAACTGTATAAGTGTGCAAGCATCTCAACAGTAGCCCAATTCCAGTGGTATTGTCTCAGACTTTCAATGATAATAGCTAAATGAAGACTCAAAATTGTATGCCATTAAATTATAGAAAACAGATCTAAAGGGAATAGAAGCTCATAATGGAGAAAAAAAATTCACATCTCTAAGCTATTGCCTGTGTTTTCTTATCAAAAATTTTGAACAAATGCATTCAATGATCTTTGAAAGCACTGCTTTGCTATAGATTTCATAAAAAAAGACTACCCAAAGCCTAGCTCATATACACTACCCCCTGCTCCTAGTATAAAGGACAAAGTTCTTCAAAAGAGGAAGAGAGTATTTCTGATGACTTTGTGTCATCTGAGTCTCACTTTTTCTAGACTCAGCAGACCCACAGATTTTGCATACTAGTAGGCATAAGGAAAGAGAGGAAGAGGAGAAAGAAGGAAAAAGCAAACAGTAAGTGGTTAAATAGACAGAATTAAGCTAAAGCATGCTGCCCAAACCTGGACATACTGTTCTGTAAAGGGGCTTGCCAGTGCTGAACAGACAAGAAAGATCACTTGAGAGATGGATGGCACCCTATTCACTGCTTCCAGTCGGAGGTTTACATTTTACAAAGACATTTATTAAGACGACTCTTATGCTCAGCCTGTGGCCCACTGTTCTTTCCTGCAGATCTTCTACCTCACTAGTTATTCATACTTGCATTTGTGCAGTAGAAACTCAGCTGGAACTACCTTATACTTAAATTGCTGTCAATTCACATAATATTCCTTTCGGGACACTTCCGCACTTCAGCTATTCCTGTCTGCACCTGCCATTCTTCCTACAATAGCAGTATCTAGTAATTTAGTAAGCTTAGTGGTTTTTCTATTCTACAAGTTATTAACGAAAAATATTGAACAGAATCGAATTTAAGAAAGACCCATGAAAATCGCACCCTATGTATCTTTGAATTTGACAGATAGATGCTCTCAGACTGTGCTTTTCCTAATTAGTTTTGAACTCACCTAGACATAGTTTCCCTAATTTGCTTATGAGAGTATCACGTGAGTACTCTAAACTTTACAGCTCCTCTTTGGTCTGCAGGGCTCATTACCCAAGCATAGAAGCAAATGAGATTGACTTGGCATAATTTAATCTCAGCAGCTCCACATTACCTTCTTAGTGCTTAAACTCTTCTAATATTTCTCCAGAAATTGAAGGTGACTTGACTGCAACTCCGAGACCTCTGCTCAAACACACAAAGTACTCATTTTAAAGAAAAAACAGAAAGCACACAAGCATGAAGAACTCTTCACTTCTTCTCTCCCTTCTATTCCACTTGCTAAAAATTTTTTTTTGTAGCTAATCGTGGGGTGGTTATATCATCACCACAGAAGGATCCTCACTGTAACTGTTTATATTAAAAAAGAAAACCCAGCCCCTGCACTCCCCCACTACTGTTTCAGGACTGTTGATCAAGCCCTACAATGACTCTTTAGAGATCCTAAAAGTGGACCAACCCACGACCCCACAGGACCACCACACAATCCATAAATAATGGATCACATTGTTTATCAAGATTATAATGGCGTGGCAAATTACATCTTGTACTGTCTGAAAAAGTCATTACTTCCTCCCTCAAGGCAAAGAGCATTGCTACTCCCTTAGTCCAAAGAGGATTAGGCCTAAAAAACCCCCTAGCATCATGATATTTTTCTAAGGTACAATGCACTGCATGTTAAATGTCAGTCTTCAGCATGAAAACTCATGGTTCCAACGCAATCTGGCATGTATTATTCCCCGCCCCCCCTTCCACCAAGTCCCTAATCTGAGTTTACTCAAACTTGATTAATTGTTTAAAAATACTTTCAATTTACTGATCTATATATTTGTGCTATACACACAACATACAGAATTCCAGCTAAAATAGAACACCGTGTGACATTTCTCCTCCTTTAAAACTTTGCAAAAATAAAGCTTAAGATCTTAAAAATAACACAACATACTAACTGGCTCCAAGTGAATAATTTAATGCAAAGGGTAAATTAAAGTTTGAATAGCAGAAATAGGCTAGAAAGGGGAGGGGGGAGGAAAAGAAACAGCATTTTATTTTCTTCATGCCTAGATAAGCAATTTGGCCATGAAACTGAAGTCATCCATCATCCATATTACCAACACCACCAGTGCTCAGGGCAGCTGTTCTTCAGGTCAATCGTTTGAGAATCTCTAAAAAAAGAGGCAGTTTGGGTGAAGAAGTGACCCAAATAATTTTGGTTTTCACAGGTACTCTGCTTCTAGAAGATGTCAGGATTGTAGGAGTCTGATCTTTTCCTCCCCACTAGTACCAATTTTAATGCTGGGAGGAGCAAAGTGGGCAGCATACTTGATAATCCACTTAATACAACACTGATCTTGAGGGCTGCCACTGGCGATGCACAGCCATATTCTCTTCTGAAAATTAATCAGCAAGGATTGTCCCCGTTCCTATATTATTGTTTTTATCACTGTTCACAATCAAGTGACAGAGCATGTCTGTGTCTTAAAAGCTATCATTATCACCTATATAATAGGTGTAATAATCTTTATGTAATAACCTTCAATAACTTCAGAGATCTGGGCTTTAAGACTACTAAGCAGCTTGTGAATTCACAGGAAAGTAAAGGTCAGAAATTTCTTATTGCAAGCATGAAATCTATTTGTTTAAAATAACTGACAATTATTAAATACAAGAGATCTGTACATATGGAACTCCTATTGAGAGGTCCTCTATGAAGAAAAAGAAACCCCAATCATTGTGCTCTCAGAGACTCAAACTGTTATTCAATTCAGACTTGATTTTTTTCATATGCTACAAACCATCAAGCTAATACAAATACATTTTTTAAATGTAGGGAATTTAAAAAGACTGAGCAAATGATGAATTTATGACTGTGTTTATTAACTAGAGACAAATGAGCACTTACTGTTCAGGAAATTCCTCAATAACTATGCAGATGTTTTAGACACACGGACAGCTAAAATTTCAGTTATCTAATTCAAGATAGAAAAAAAGTGCTATTTCTTTCTTCACTTGTTTTGTAACTCCTGGCAAATAACTAAATATATTCACTCTTTTCATTATGTTCTTTGAAGATTAAAGACATGTCTGACTTTGTACCAGATCTGCCTGGACAGCTGACAGCCCATTAAACTAAAGTAGTACAAGCCATACGTTTTAAGGTCCTGATTTCCAAAGCACACCAAAATGGCTTGGTATATATGTACAAGAGTACTCCTGAGACACTCTGAAATCATACATTTGAATTTCTTTGAGAAATAGATAGGTTTCTGCTTTTGTAGCAAACTGGTTAAGCAGCAATTAAAATATCTTTATGGTCAGGAACCTTACAGAAGTCATCTGAGGTGTGTCCATCATTAACACTGACTATTATTGTAAAAATGCATATTAAAAGCTTTCAGCTATAGTGTTCCCTTCTTTTAATCCAAGAATACTCAGAAGTATATCCCTGGCATGAGCTAGATACTGCTGATAAACTCATTTCTGTTTTTAACAGATAATAAAAAAAACTATGAACTTGATGCACACTGCATCCTGGCTTTCCCCCCTACCATTGTAGCCACACTGAAGAAGGAAATATAAACACTGTACTATTCTTTTACAGCAATTCTAAAATTTGCTTAGTTGTGATGTTCTCTTCGTATGAGCTTCCTGTAGCAATACATATAAAATGGTGAGCCCTACACCCTTGGATTCATTTGCAGTGTGGCCCTGCTTAGTATTCTGCCCCCCGCCCCCCCCCAATCTAGTAAAAGAACAAAAAGGAAGGCTTTAAACTTCAAAGAGATCTTTCATAAATATATTTCTGGCAACGTTTTTCTGGAAACACAGCTGAAGCTTTGAGGTGGATGTTGGAAGACCCCTCAAGTTGAAGACACAAATGCAACGTAAAGAATTACAATAACATGTAATATACTTTTGGTTGTGGACCTGACAAAACTGTTTTTACATAAAAGAATAGATTTTGAACCACAGAAGCAATTGGTTAAGCAGCTAAGAGAATGCATAACAGTAATTGTCTGGCCTTTTCTCCCTGCTGCAAAGCATCCCAGTTATCTCATCCCTTTGGTAATGCGCCAAGGACACAGTTCAGTCAGGTTCCCCAGCAAACATCCTCAGTCATTAACCCAGATCATTCTCAGCTGGACTTCACTCTAGGCTGCAGCCCAGCTCCCGACTTCCCTTCGCTTTCAAGGGAAAGCATGGGGTCACATTCACACCTTCACGATTATCCTTGTCAACAGGATCAGGGGTTGCCAGGCTGACAATACACAATTATCTTACATAAAGGGAAGCTGTGGGAAAGTAAATGGAGCATCAAGCATCCGTATTTGTGTTTTACCTGCTCTTAAGCAGATACCAAAAACATCCATAAACAGTATTTTTTGTCACTAAAACACCTCCCTTGAGAGTGTCACAAAATGTTTGGTTTTTGAGTGCACAAAAAAAGTCATGCTTTAAGGAGTAGATTTAAACTGATAAAGCTATTCAAATATGTTGAGCCAGCTTCTGAGATTTCTCAGTAAGGTGTTGTACTCTTCGAACATTTATCCCACTCCTAAAGAGAGGTGAATGAGAAGGAATGAGCGATTTTCAGCACAAACAGCAGCATCTAGAAATCATGCTGTGGACTACTGAACATAAGACAAAATGAAATGCCCCATTATACTCTTCCAAACTGTAATGGTTATTCTCCATTAGTACAAGTACATTGCAAGACTTTCTGGCTAAAACACGGAGAACATGCTGGCTAGGATATGAAACTCTATAGTTCCAATTTGTATTCAATTTGTAACAATTTAGTTCTCCGTAAAGCCAGAAAAATTTACCTTGAGTTAGCTTTTCTCCCCTAAATAAAACTATTATTTCATTTCTGAAATAGTACTGTCTAATCCATGTATTTTTGTGGGAGAATATTATATATCTGGCAAGACTACAATAGCAAACATTCACTGAATCTGTGTTGCATCTTTTCAGGTAAGTAGTACTCCTCAGGATTTAGGAGGAATATATTCCAGATTATGTTAAAACCTAATTCCAGGCTACATCCTCCTGTGTCCACATTAAGCTGGCTAGAATCTGGAATTCAGAGGTCTGTATATCAAGCTGGGTAAGCTGAGTTGAAGTGAGTCTACTTCTTCAAAATGAACTTAATTAATTACAAAAAGTTATTAGACATTGAATAAGTTTCCATATTATCTGCTGTTCTATTAGTGCTACTCCATAATTAAATACCCCCAAGATCTAGTCTCATATACTGTAGGGATGGATGTACATCAGACAGCGTATGCATAAATTAAGAGAGTATACATACGCACATAGTATAAGTGTTTTAAGAAGAAAAAAACCCTACCTAAAGTACATACACTTTTAGGGGATTAAAAAAAAAAAAACAAACCACACCAACAACAATAACCCAAAACCTGGTAACAGGCAGCAAAATAAGTAATATCAAGCCATTATCAAATTACACATTAATTTCTATTTGAATATACTAGTCATTCTCATTGCTGTTACATTTATATTCTAGGTCACAAAGTATCCTTGCAATTCCTGAGTTCTTCCTTATCTTCCAGTATTTTTAGCTTTTAATCAGAATAACAGCTGACTGTGATTTCACTACAGATTCTATGTTTTTACTCCTATTCTGTTTCCCTGGTTTTCAGTAATCAAGTATAAACACTGCCTTAGTCAAAGCATCACAGCAGGTACTCAAAAAGTTCTATTATTTTTCTAGGACTTCAATCAAGATCTTCTCCAAAGCACCTTTATTTCAGGCTGAGCAACTCTCTCTCATAAACATAGCCCACCTTCTTTATTCCTACACATCAAGCTTAACATTTGGCAGCATTTAAACAGATTTTCAAATAAGCTTATCTAAGAAATCCCATCTAATTCATTTAGATTATCATTGCACTACATCACCTCAGCTCCCTTGGCAAGTGCTCACAGCAATTACTTCATTCTGTGAAAATACTGAATAGCATCAGGTCAGGAACAGGCCACCACTAAAACGTACTGAAAATACCTACAGTCATATAAGAACAGTTCTTCATCGTGACTTCTTGTGCTAGAAGTCACATTTGATCAAATTCATTGAGCTGCTACAGCAGGCCCCACCTCAGCCACGCTAATGATCTCCTTTTCTGTTCTTAGGATCCACAATGACAAAGTATCTTGCATAACTCAAATGAAATATTATTTCAAAAGTAAGTTAAAACATGCATCTATCAAACTTACCTGAAGCCTTCTGCTCAGTCACATCCCCACACGTAGCAACAAACACAGCTTTCTCACCAACGCCACCAGCTCCTTGCATCAGTCTCCTTTTAACAATCCTATCACCTTGGGATCTTGAGACGATTCCTAATCAGAACAAAATGTCTCAGTACCTCCATCAGAGATCAGCTACATTTACTTTTTCATTTTCCATGTACTTCACTTTAGATAGAGCCTGCTAAAAAAAAACCCAAACAACCCAACACCATAAAATCCCTTATCTCATTTACCTCCTTCCTTTTTAGCCTCTTCTTTCTGCCTCTCTGTCCTCTGGCAGAAAAACCCTCCCAGGTGCTCCATATCATCATTCAATGAACCACTACTAAAAACCCCCCTCCCCTACAAACAGGTGTAGGTAAATAGAAATCTAAATTGCAGTTGAAAGTGTTTTATGATAATTAAATTGACTATCCGTAGGATTGGTGGGTTTGTTTGTTTTCCTAAGTAAGATGCGTTTTGAATAAATACATGTACCATATTACATTAGTCAACACAGTTATTTTCAATAAAACTGTGATTAAAAAAAAAAAAACCACCAAACTTCTTTGGCATTACTCATTTCCCATAAAATCAGCTGGATGGACACGAGTTTCATTACCTACTTTTACACCTTCATACCTTGCATCCCATCAGCAGCAATTGTATAAGCACCAATGCCAAGCTCCTACAGCTCTCAAAGTCATCCCAGCAATCCTTTTCAGAAACTTTCACAGTATCACTCTCTGCTGAAACCTCACCTTACACCCCCAGCCTATACCCCGTCATTCGGCCCACCTGCAGAAAGGGGGACCCTCCAGGTGGGCAACCGCTCTGCAGTCAGGCAGCTCACCTGCATCCCTCCATCACACCTCAACAAAATGATTCCTCAGCAATCGGGAGGAAACCCGACCTCATTAATTTTGCTGCTCATCAGTAATCTCCTTCACTTCTGTTGCATCTTCGGGCTTGTACAACTTGTTATTACCACATTCTAGGATTCGTTTAATTAAACAAGATTTATTTTCTTGAATGCAAGCATTGGGGGTACCTGATAAAATATTCCTATGTGTTCAATATATATATAGTATTCTTACACATTCATTACACATTCTCACACATGACAATATGACGTTTATTTTCAGTCTCAGCTTTTGTTCAGATTTGTATTCAGCTCTTTAAAATAACACTTAATTCACCAGGTATTACTTGTGGTTTGATTAAATATATGTGTAGGTTCATACGCGACAAAATGACAGGAAGATTTTTATCAAATAGCATTGTTCACATTCATCATAAATGTTTTGGTTTCCATAAAACTATCATGAGAAAAGGTTTATTTTATTTCTTATTCCACCTCTGGTTTATTTATTGGAAGAGTCAAGGAGCGTCAATAAAATGAAAAAACCATGCTTTGATAAACATTTTGCTAGGAAGGGAATGCTCTCATGTTACATCTCTATCGGGGAAGAAGTTGGGAAAGACACGAGGGAGGCAATGAGAGAGCTCTTCAGTGGATCTTTTAGTTTTTCTTTGACTCTAGTTTCTTTCTATGCAAGTTTGAAGGCCTTCCACTGTGAGTGGAACCATCAGCCTTTGCTGAGCTCTATTCAGAAAAGGAAGAAAACAGTAACGAAACTCAAATAACTTGAAACAGCATTTTTAAAACAGGGTCACGCAGCTGTATGATGTGCCTGTTAAATAGTACATGATTACATCGCTATTTGTTTACAAATAAACACAAAAGGCAACTGAACAAGCGAGCAAATGGACATCAGAAAATAAAACCAGGCGTAAAAATGTGTCTTTTCATGAAATTTAATCTGAACTCTTACTCTGTGTTCTTCTTTGGAAGGGACCTTCATCAGCATTAGAAAATTCAAGGTAGCTAGGTTGTTGATAAAGGAATAAAATAAGCATAATTTCTTAGATAAAAGAATGCAATACCACAAGACATGAGTAGTCTATTTCATTACAAAACACATCTTTTTATAATATTTTTTTAATTCATTAATTTGGAACAAAGTATTTAAGCTACTAAAATATTCTTTAGTTAATACTGGACCATACCTTTTTCAAATATTAGGTTCCTTTTCACTGCCATCTTTAAACACTTTCCATAAGCAGGCCCAGTAATAAGCAGTAGGACGATGACAAATTCGTATCACTTTGGCAAGTAAGTGGAGAAGAAATGTTTGGCTGGGGAATTCCTGAATCCCATCTATTGCTCTTCTACTCTGACACGAAACTGGGGTCACACAATTCTCTAGTTACTTAATGTTCAGTTCTATGCTTTAAATATGTTATTTCTTATCAAATTGAGTCCTCATGCTCAAATTTGCTCTGAAGAAGCAGAAATTGCATTTAGAAAACAGGATTTCCTTTTCCTTTATTTCTGTTCTTGGCACTATCTTCGTTCAAGGTGTAACATCATTTTGACACAATGTGGTACATAATGCTGTAAAATCGAATGCAATAAAAGCTACCCAGCATACACATAGATGAGGAAAAAGTCTATCGTTACAAAAATAGCGTTCAATTTTCATTGGTTGCAATTCAATTTCAAACTATTTGCCCAACTTCGGTAATCCCTCTCAGATCCCAGCTCCAGAGGTGGCTGCTTACTTCCGAGCATCACACAAGCACATCATTTTCTTGCTTACCATGTTGAAGCAGCATGTTAGCATAAAATCTACTACTTTGGCTGAAGAGGGAAGTTTCTATTTTACCAGTAAGAATCTCTGTTTCAAGTAGTATACTAGGAAGGATGGTAGTACGCTTGCATGGACAAAATGCCCTGCCAGAGCACGGCAGGTCTTCTGACATGGCCAGATTGCTTTGAAAATGTGCATGAGGCACCCAACAAACAGTCTTTAGAGGATACTTTCTTATGCCTCAATCACCTGTCAGAACCTTTAAGAGCTTTTTTTTTTTTTTTTGGGGGGGGGAGGGGTGGATTGGGACTGCAATGAATGGGTGGATGATGTCTGGATACATTTTCTTGTTTGGTTTGGGGTTTTTTTTGTAAAACACCTGAAGAGAGGTGATTTAGAGTGTCACCTCTACATTGTCAGCTCTGTCCCTTTGTATAATTTACCAGAAGTTAACAGTCACAGTACTACTAAAATTATTTCAGAAAACCATTGTGATAACATGCAAAAACTCCTTCTCTATGCTAATGTCCATTTATTTACTATGTTAGGGTCAGTGCCTAAATGTATAAAAAAGAGAGCATCAGGCAAAAAAAAACCACCTTTTTTTTCCTTTTTTTCTGAATTTTGGCAGTTTTGTATTCTGGGGGGCATAGAACACGTTTACGCATGGAGGGATTTACGTAATTTGATAAAAATTCAGAAATCGTATCAGCTGGCTATAATCTTCACCCATCAATGAACAAAGTAGCAAAGCGTAATTCAGCTGAAGAGGTGGGATGAGATGGTTTTACTAGCACAAGTAAAGGGAATGGAAGAGGACAGCAGAAGTGAAACTGTAGCGTAGTTCCAGGGACAAACAATTAGGAGGTGACAATTTGTGAAGAAAAAGAATCACAGCTTTGTGTGTTGGAAACCACTGTAATTAAATCAAATAATGTCTCTGATGTTGTTTTTGTACTGTAGAAAGAAGTTTCCAGCAACTCGGTAATAAATTTATCACATAACGAATTTTGTTATGTGCTGAGGAATAGAGGAAAATGAACGGTGATTGAGCACCAACCTAATGTAGTGTATTTGTCACTCTGTGTGAATTAAAAAGCTAGAGGACACTGTATAGTACTTGCTGTCTGTGTTTTGATTCATGGTGTTGCTGGCTGTCTTAGAACTATTAATGATAATGTCTGGCGAACTTTTGAATTTGGAAGAGCTAGTTAGGGTGTTTTGAACTGGGAGCATCTTTAAGGTAAATTTTTGGAAGGTTCAGTATGTTCAGCATAACCTTGGACCGCTAAGACTGAATACTTCGATCAGCATGACATAACAGCAACAATCTTAACATTATTTATGTATACAGCTAGATTTTTATCTTCATAGCTAAAGTCAGTGCCTGCAATGTCACCAGTGATAATGTATTACCATTTTTTATCTATGGAAATGGGAGGAAAATCACATAGACTTAATAGGAAATATTATGGTAATCCCTATATATCAGTTAAGATAACTGTATTTCAGCAGGGCATAAATTGCCACGGGCTGCTTCTGTATTCAGACAACTCTGAGACTTAAAAGCAAATGCAGATATGTTTCCCTTTTCCTGGAGTTCATCAACATAGTATAATTGTTCATTCAACCAGTGAAGGGGAAGGAGACATACGTGGGTCGTAGGGAGTTCAGAATGACTGAAAGACATCACTGCCAAGTATCATAAGTAATATTGCCCAAATTGTGTGATAATGGTGGCTGTTAGGTATTACTCCATTGGTCATTCAGAAAACTCTAAGGGGAAAAAGCTAACTGAGGATTATAATCTCATACGGACAAAGATTTGGTGGGGGTGGTTGTCATTGCTATTCACTTTATTCAAATAAAAAGTGAAAAATCTATCTACACCCTGAGGCATTATTTCATATCAATAATAAAATATCTGCTTCTTATACCACCTCAGCAATATATACACATACATACGTACGAAATACATTATGATAGGTATATTCACTACTTCAACCATGATGACAACAGGGTTGGAAATACTTTATTTTAATGAGCAAGAATGGCAGAGGAGGAAGGCTGTAACTCAAAGTTCCTGAAGATCGCTTTCCTATGCGGAAGAGGGGGAGCCTGACATTGCCACATTGCAGCACTGGGGCCCTTCAGCCCCGACTGCGGGTTAAGGCCACGTTGTGTTACGCGCTGTGCAAATTTCTGGACAAAAAACCACTTGCTGCCCCAACACATTTATCCACTAAATACAAGTCAAAGGAAACGACATCAGCCTGGAAAGAGATGGCAAAAGCCCAAGGAAGCAACGGATGATGTATAGCCCAAAATGCCTAGAAGCTGCTTTGGTGCCAATGTAGGGGAAGCAGGGGCGGGAGAGTGGCAGTGGCTGGAGGTGCCGATGCCATGGGTGCACAGGTCCTAGCCACCAAATTCGAGAGGGGTGTTGGGTGCAAGGACAGCCGTGCAGCCGTATCAGGCTGCCGCAATTTTTTTCCTTGTAATTTTAGGCCTCTTGTGTGTTCTCCCCGTCTTCGTGACAAATCCTCTGATTTTGTACACACCCATCTGAAGGAAGGAGCTGATCGCCCCTGTGCTCGGACTCAGCTGAGCAGAGCAGAGCGCATGTGGGATGGGGCAGGAGATGGGGGTTGCCATGGAAACCCATCGCTCTGCTTCTAGTCTCTGTCTAAGCTTTGATACCAGATTGAAGCAGCCTGGTCTAACTTTTAACAACTGGCAATGACTGTGAGTGTTCACCCATAGTATTCTTACTCTTTACCCTTTTGAATATTTGCTTTGCTTTTCCAGAAACTGTAAAAACTTTCACTCGTAAAGGAAAAACAAAGTAATATAAAAAAACCCCAATTTTAAGTCTAAAGCTTTGTAAGACCTGAGCCTGTTATGAAAGCAAATTGTAGGATTTCTTTTTGTTGGTTTGGGTGGTTTTTTTGCTAAATAGCAAGCTGATATGCAAAAGAGTTAAAAAGACTTCAGGGTATTTTATTTATCAGCCGTTGCTTGCTTCATTTAATAATACAGCCTAACCAGTATAACACATAAAGAAAGAATCAGAGGTCTCGGAGTTGTTCCACACTAATCTCCCTTTTGTTAATGTTTCAGGATCAGCTTTAGGTCATATGAGGCCCCTGTTGAAAGCCAGCTTAGATTGCTCACAGAAAAAAAAATGAGAGGAGAGGGGTCAAAGCCTATTGTGAAAGCCATCACAAAACATGCAATTTTCTCTTGCTAAATATCATAACATTGGCATTAAGGAATATATCCTTGAAATATGAATGACATTTTACATCTGTATGTATGAGCATATGTAACCATGTTAGATTATATATGACATGTATTATATATGAATAAATATACAAAAATAGTGAACTTATTAAAAAGACAAAATGTTTTGATTACCTGTTTGAAATTAATTTACAACCAACTTCCTTGACTTGAAGGGGTTTTTGCGTTTGTTTCTGTGAGTTCACTCCTGAGTATCTTCCTTTCTTCTCACTGCCTGGCTTTTTTCCTTTCTTCTCACTGCCTGGTGAAAGAAATAAGATCTTTCACCTTATCTTTTTGGTGGGCTTAAAAAGAGCCATTTGTTTAGTGTGGTTCATATTTCAAGTACCGTCAAGCATGAGTGAATAATACTTGGCTGATTTCACAGGTTTCAGTTTTACAGCCGTAACGTTTAAGTCATCTGTTGACTCCGTATGTTTGTGCCCAAATAGCAATCTGAGATGCCTTATACACAGCACACGTTTGTTGGACTGCGCAGAAAAGAGATGATAGCAGTAGTGGCAAACTGAATTACACAGAGAAGAAGAAATAATAGTTTATTCCAAAATTTTTACCTTAAGAATTAAGTCAGACATCATCAACAAATTATACATGGTGCTGAATTAACTTGTTTCTTCTTCCAGGCAACCACTGTAATACCCTAGACAGTAACGCAGGCAAAAGGAGAATCGGTCTGTCTGGCTTCTCTACAAAGCAAACTCAGTAGAGTTGATTTGCAGGCCCCTCTTTACGCTGAAGTTTGTGCATCATCTAAGAGGTGACACTGAGATTCAAGTAAGAACATACAATACGTTTTAACATCATTCATAAAAATTAAAACAAGAAACAAATTTTTTTATATTCCAGCCTTAATGTGCAGAGTCAGCATGAAGCCACTGATAACACATGCTTTAAGGCAGCTCCGTGTATTTTTATGTGTGACTTCCATTATATTCATTCTCAAGAAGCATACCACTCTTTGATGCAGAGTGGTATACTTTCTTTTCTAGAAATGCCGCTAAGTCAACGAGTCACCTCTCCAGTTCGGATTGCTCCAGATACAGCGTGGACTGACAGCTCTGGCCAGGTAACAGTATTTGAGAGTATTCTGCAAAGGCCGTAGTGACTGTCCATGCACGGGAAATGCTGCCACCGCGGATGCTTCACTGCTGGCGGTCCCCACACCCTATTCCATGAGCAACTGGTAGTCAGCAAAGCACTTGCAGCTGGTAGGACAAGAGCTGGTGGCACAAGTAGCACCTGCTCTTTGCCTGATTTCCAGCTGAGAGAAGCAGAACAGATGGCTGGGAAGGGAGACAGGGTGAAGAGCAAACATCCACAGAGCAATGAACAATCTCCTCAGATTAAACGTGCACATCTATCCAGCAGATCAGGATTCCAGCTTCATATTTGTCTTCCAGATACTACTGCAAGAATAAACAGAATTTAAAAATAGATGAAACGCCATTCACAACAGCTCAGAAAAAATAAAATCAACCATTTCCTATTTCCATGTAAGCGACGGTTTTCGTTACAAGAGGATTATTCCGTGATTGAAAATGGGTGGGAGAATGCAAGAGACGACGGTTCACCTGACTATGCATAGGAAGAGAAGTGCCGCCTCCTGCTAAGTTTACCATCCCATGCCTTCTGCTGTGCAAGGAATACACAACAGATGACTAGAGTACCACTCCACAGGTCTTCCTTTCAAAGGGATATTCCCCTATGTGAGCTGACCCCCAACGAAATTAGCCTAATTTAGCTGCAGCTATCACTTTCTTCTGCATGTCATGTTTCTCTGAGCTTTAAGCTAGAGTGTGTGATTTTCCACATTTGTATCCCAACCCCAAGCTCCCCACTACCTCCACTCAGCACGTTTGCTCATCAATGTCTAAAAAGATAAGTTTTCCCAAATTTTCCATCAGGTATTATTTTACAGAGTCCACAAAATATTTACTTTCTCTGTTTCTTTTGTACAACGCCCTAAGTCATAACAAGCTGGGTTTTTCTGTGAAAAAAAGAAGTTGCATGCTTTGCAAGGACCACTGACCTGCATGAGTAGACCACGGCAGTTTGTCCACCCGCAGAGCTGTGCAGGTCTCGCGCTGTCTTCCTTTTGGCTATATGGGAGCTGAAGAGCATCAGTGTTACATAGAATCGTAGAATTATTTAGGTTGGAAAAGGTTGGAAAATACAGTGTGCTATTGTACAGATACTACTTTGTCTTGAAAAGAGGCACAGTCGCATTTAGACAGCACTGCACCTATGCTAAGCTGTCTTTCGCAAACTAGAAACACAATATTCTTGCAGGAACTTCAATCCACCATATGCTGTCAGGTCTCGGGTATATTTGTTGAACTTGTCATCACTGTTACTACTGACTCTTCTCGGAGTCAGTCGAATGTATATAGTCTTTTATTACTATACACGGGGTAAGGAATGTCTGTCAGTGAGCCTGTATAACTGCGATCTCAGGGTTCTTTGAATATTTATTATTAGCAGGTCAAAAAGTGGTATCAATATATAGAAGGTGGAGAAAATAACGCCTTAGTCCCACATTCTGAGCTGGAAAAGTCACCCGTGCAACATTCAGCATCCTTTCCTGGAGAATTTCGCAAAACGTAGTAAGGTGCAATGGTCTGTTCTGCGGACGGGGAATCGACGGAGGGAGATCTGAAACAATTCGGCCTTCCAGCTTCTTTGTGGGAAACATCACCACAGCAACAATCATTGCTGATGACAGACAGCCCTTGGGCTCGGCACTGGGGTCATTCTGGGGTCTTTACCAGCATTCATTTATGAACACAGTCTCCCCTCTTTTTAACACCCCCACGTATTGGATGGGGTAAAGATGGAGAAGGGTAAAGGCAAAACACAGATTTGACCTGGCATGCTTGTTTCTGGAGAGATTTCTCTTTGTAAAAAGAATTTGCAGCAGCAATGCATTTGGGACCAGGTAGCTGCAACAGTGGTACAGGAGTGTAAGCATGGTCAGTGCTTTCTAGACACAGTTACACAATTCCATTATATGTCCAGTCTCCAGCCTTTTATCTAATTTTAGGATAAACATGACTTTTCAAGCTTATTAGATAAAGCATCAAACTGCATCGAGATTTTAAAAGTTTCATATTTTCTTTTTTTTTTCCCTTCCTTAGGGTATGCTGAAGAAAAAAGCACACAAACCTGAGATTTTAATCTCCAAGTGGTTATCCTGATAACTAATAAATCTAACCTTTCCAAGCAGACATATGAAGTTAAGGGGACTAATTGATCATGTTGGCACATAGGTGTTGTTCATTCTGCAAAGGCCAAGTTAATCCACATTGATGTGATTCAAATTAACCTTAATCAGCTACTAGGCTGACTGTGATTTCATTACTGGATATGCTACAATTAGACATCTCCTGTCTTTAAATGCCCCTCAGCTTTATTGCAGTGATTTTTTTTTCTTAATAATAAACACCCATTTACACATCAGATGCTATTAGTGTAATTGGCTTTAAGATTGACTTTTTTTGTGTAGTCACTTTTTGGTTCTGTTTATTCTGAAAAGGTCAAGTAATACAGATTGATGTGATCTAAATTAACCTCAAACAGTTACTTCTCTTCTCAGAATGATAAGCTGTCATGGTGGGGAAGGATCAGACAGTTGCCTTCCCTTTCCTTTTTTTTTTTTCCCTCCAGATGCATAAATCATATGTATTTCATTCCTGGAGGCAGGTGCAAAACGCTTACAACCCTATAAATTATCTTCATAATAGAATTCAAAACCAGTTAACTATTCATCAGAAAACTTTTTTTTTTCCCCATTGAAGTAATGCAGGTATGCCACACGCTGTACAAAAGATACACTTTTCAAAACCAGCTTTTACTTTAACGCTAAAACCTGATCCAAAGCCCACTTTTGCAAAGCTTTCTTCCCTTGGATTTCATACCTCAAGCAGACAGTGTGAACACAATTTTCAACTGCAAAGTCATGGGCAGCGTGCTTGATTGTGGCACTGAACAAGTGAAGCAGGTTCCCTCGTTTTATTTGGTTTCTCGAGGAAAGCAAGTGTAATTTCCTTACCTCTCCTCTCCTTGAATTATCTCAAGCTAAGAGTAATGCCTCTTAACACCGCCTTGATGAAACGAAAAGGTACGACGAGTGAAACACTCAAGGAGGGCCATAAGAAACATGAGACAAAAATGATAACTTTTCTTCCGAGGGAAGGAATTAAATGGGGAAGGCGAGGGCAGCAATAACAACTTAAACCCACCTCTTTCCCCTGTCCGCCACGTACGCTCTCTGAAGAAAGTTAGCTTCCCCGAAGGCAGGAGGCAATGAGGAGACACCCCGAAAACCCCTGTCCGTGCCGCGGGAAGGATGCTCTCCCCTTACAGAGGGGTACCTCTGGGCGCCCCAGGCCCGCCTGCCCCCCTGGGCTCCCTCCGAGCCCAGCAGTGGGAAACTGCCCCAGGAGGGTCTCGGGGGGAGACACCGGTAAAGGCAAGGAGGGGCAGCAAGCCAGGCAAATGGTCCTCCTGTCCCAGGCACCAGCAAGTTTCCCCGCAGCTCTGCACTCGGGCAACCTAATCTGGACACAAATATATGGAAAAACTTGACGTAGGGAATAGCCACAACTGTCACATCATTTACTGATCAGAATAAATGTTTAATTTTGCATTTAGTTGAAGACTGCGCTGTAATCAATAAATAATTTGCCAGTTGTGGTTATTTTACATGTCCAGTCACCTTCCTACATGCAAAATAACCAGAACAAGCATATTATTTATTGATTCAACCCTGCACCTGAACCTGAAGAACTGAGCACAGTACACTAATTTTGGCAGTACTTGTATGACTTCAGAGCTATTTTCCTCTCGACATCTCCTCACGTATCAGACCTCCCTCTTGTTTTATTCTGTTCTGTTGAAATCCTCAAATTTGAAACTCAGCTCTGAACAGTAGGCAAGGAGAGCGCTCGGGGCCAGAAACAAATAAAAGGAGTATTTTTTTTAATCCTGCCGAATCCTTTAAAACACACCAGAATGACTGCAAAGAGAAACAGTTACACAGACAGAAGAGCAAGTGGTTCTGACTGTAAAGACACCTTCTCAAAAAGTAAAAAATGCTTAGCGGATCTCCATGGCTGTGGAAAATCCAGACCCTTTCTCTGAATAATGCAACACCTTAAATAAAGAACTGAAAGGAGCTGCGGTTACTCTGGGAGATTTCCCTAAATCTTCCAGCTTTGGGAGCTGGGAAAGGAGAGCAGAGGCAGCTGTTTCTTTGCAGTGTTCACACTGCATTGGGGTTGCTCCCTTAATAAACCTTGAAGGAAGAAAATACGGAAAAGCACCTAATAATTCTTTGGAAGGTTTCAGGGTAACTAGTGCTGAACATTATTTAGGATGCATTCAGTCCTTAAATTTTGATACACAGTGAGGCTCTCCCTTTTCTGCCTCCTATTTGCCACTGTATTTCTTCAAGTGTGCAAAATCTGTAGGGTTTTATTGATTTCTTTCCCCTTGTTGCTCAGTGTGAAATAGGAAGGGTGTGAGACAGGCAATTGGTGAATCCATCCACTCTACATCTAGGGACAAACCTATTTTTCTTGGGACATCAGTTATTTTGAGGCTCACCATATAAGCAATATCAGAGATGTAATAAAGCTGCCTACCCACAAAGAAGTCGATTGCTTTAGCGACCAAACGTGTATGATAAACTTTATTTAAAATTGACATAATACTTGTAACATAAACACTGAGACTAATTATGAAAACAATCATAGTCAAAGCTAATTATACTGTGCGTTAGGAAGTACGATCACAACTACTATTTATGGTAACAGAAATAATATCATGAGTATATATAAAAGACTATATACAGATGGTGAAGAAGATTATGCTCTGCATAACTCAGAGAGACAAATTAAAATGAATGTCTGTAAACAAACTGGACGAAGTAATATTACATCACTAAAAATGAGACTGACCTGCTCTTTCGCTTAATACCAAACTACATCTGATATGACTGTAAGAAAAAACTGAAGGAGCTTTACTTATGTATGTGTAAGTGGGTGTGGATGTCTGTATGTAACTGTAATACAACTGCCATGTTTTTCAGTTTGGATGAAAATAGTACAAAATACTGTTGGGCTCTTGGCATATATGCCTTTGGGCCTTCCAGAAAATGTGAAATATTAGCACTCATACAAAGTAAATTGCTTCAAAGTGGTTTTAATAAAGTTTAGTATGTGTTTGGCAAAAACTGAACCTTCTTCTTCGCTATGCGTGAATGACCAGAAATATGCAGACTCACACCAAATAGATATATAGCTTCACATTCATTAGGGTATTATCAAGTCTGATTTTTGCATTTAGGAATTTTATTATGCCTACTTTCGTTCTTGTCCCCTGTTATGAACTGAGATTAATTTAACACCATCAATTTGTACGCAACAAGATGTGTAGAGTCAGTAATCATGCTAAGGCTCACTTCTTCTATCTGTCATCCTAGATTGTCATTTACAGACGTTTACTTTTACAAGAGCACAAAACGATCCCAAAGTAGTTTGTTACTACAAAGCCATACATTATACTGTGGCTCTCATTACTCTCGTTCCCTAAATAAGTTACAGTAAAACTTAAATGAGCATGTTAATGATTGTTGTCAGTGGTTTGCTGTTGTTATTTTTTGGCTTATGACCGTGTATCTATATTTATCAAAATCAGCCCTAAGTCTACAGTATTTTCCTAGCTGTCCTCTGACAGCTTTTTCACCCTACCACCTTGCCCAGCAGCATTTCAAAAAAGCCAAGTACAAGGAAGGTTTTAGTTTCACTTTAAAATATCCAATTTAGTGTGTTAGGTGAAAGAAAACCTTGAAGGCAGCCAAGCTACCTTGTGAACACAACAGTGATGCTGGAAATGAAACCTGGTGCTTCTCTTTGAAGACAAGCTGCCTGCTAAGCGCTCTTGACCATGGGTGTTCAAAACTCAGCAGAAAGCATGGTTTATCTGCCTTCCTGGTCGTTTTGTACTCAACAAGCTCCTGGGATGCTTTTGAATAATGTTTCATATTTAAACCTAAATTAGAAAGAGGGATCGGCCTTTATAAAGACTGAACTAGATTTTCAAAACAACAAATTGACAAAAATTCATCCTCTGTTCAAGCATCAAAATCACTGGCAGATTTCACAAGAACCTCTTCTAGAAATCTGTCCTATAAGACCTAGCCCATTATTCTGAGGTGCACCGGAGAAAAGGAAGGTGAATTACCATTACTTTTGGCTAAAAGAAATCTATTTCTCCTCTGTAGTTTCTTCCTTGGCTTATCGCCATCCCTCTTTAGATGTTCAGGGTGGAAGGGGGGGGTTTAGATTTTTGTATTCTTGCAAGCATTTAAATAAGAAGCCTAATGACTGTCCCCCTGTAACTAGAGGAACACCAGAAGATCATATTTTCAACTATTTGCTATTAAATAACCACTACAAGTCATCAATCAGGAGAAAGGCTGTGACTAGTTAGGAAACTACGAAACTCTCTATTAATAGGTTAAGAAGTGCATATGACATTTGGTAGAACACTTCTTATCCTGTGAACTACTCTAACATAGCTATTTTTCAATATTCCTGGACTAAGGCAGAAAGAACATTTTCAGGACTACAGAGAAAAAAATTAATAAGGCATTCAGTAAAGATTGTTTTAAGAAAAAAATCCTTCACACACAAATATTATCTGTTATGTGACTAAGAAGCCAGAACTACTTCTAAAGCTCCAAGGCTGGAAAAATTGGATCCACAGATACGGTAAGGGAATGACGTTGCGTGAATGGCCTATATTCAGTGTAATAAAAATGTTGCCACCTGCTATAAGAGTGAATAAGAGTCACTATCATAAAAAAGTAAATAAATTTGAACCAAAAAAGAGAAAGTAACAGACAAACATCATGAAGAAAACAGCAAAAGATTTATTTGATTCCCTTCTGTTAATATCTAATATTCTGTTAACATCTAAACTGGAGACGTTCCAAAGGTTTAGAGAGTTACCAACCTTTGAATATTTTAAAAGAATTGAAAGAATGACTCAGAACGACAGACTGGTCGGTCTAATCTTTGTTCACAGGTAAAAAATCATTATGGATTAGAGATTACAAGTGTAAGCGCTGCCCATCAGCTTGGGTTCAAAGAAGGTAGATAGTATCATTCTTTTGTCTTAGGCGGGATTATGGATCTGAGCAGTAAACTGGTATAGTATACTGGGATTTTTCCAAGGCATTTGATTTAGTGTTTACAAAGTGGTTTACAGAAAAGGTTAGCCCCATGTGTAATTAATAATAATCAAGGATTTACCTGGAAATTGATAGAATAGATTAAAAGGATCAACTGATATCATTACCAACGAATATCTGAGGATGTCTTTAGCGACATCACTACTGAATTCTTGGCCAACATTATTTTCTCTCATGATCTTCAGGATATAAAATCCTTCTTAGCCTGAAAAAAACCCTGACAGGGTATGAGCCTTGCAGAAGGATGGCTTAAGAGAACTAGCAGTCCCTTATGATCCTAACTTTTATGGAATTTAGAAAGAACTAGTTTGTCTGAATAAGATCTCTGAAACTGACATTTGGAAAGAAAATCTTTTTTTTTTTTCTTTTTTTGCCCAAAAACATTAGATATCTGCCACTGGTTCCCTGGTATTAAAAAGGTCATTATACCATAGGCAGCAGGAACTGATAGAGAACTCCAGAAATCTTGGGCACTCGCTAATTCGAATTAAAAAAAAAAAAAATCTAAGAACTTGCCAAATATGGTCTTTTCAGAATAACAGGCTGGAAATATCATAAAAGAGGATCATCTGAAACAGACAGGTTTGTTTATTGGTCTTTTAGGGAAGAAATTTCAAACTTCTATAACCCATGATCATAACTTCATGAAGGGGCTGACTGAGTTGGTCTTGTTCAGTCAACCATCAGTCATTAGTAATGGCAAGAAGGCTTATTATACATTTTATTCACCCCTGAGACAAGCTAAATCCAACAATGTCACTTTTAACCTTAGGAAAGGAAATGAAACAGCTTAAATCCTCACACCCTATAAGTCATACTAGATATAAACTCTCAGAAGGATCTTGATGACATTTGTTTTCCCTATCTCATGTCCTTGGGCACAATGTCCAATTTTAAATATAAGCCTATTACAAAAGAAGCTTTGAAAATTTATAACATGATTTTTTAAATACACAAAATGAATGCATGTAATGCATTTTATATCTGCATATATATATTTGCACATATGTATATATAAAGCAAAATATATGAGAGAGTTCAAATAGAAATACTATGGCCAACTGGTTCCACTGTAGCCACTCTTGATTTCCTGCAATCAAAATATCACCGTATAGCCAGATTCTGCTTTTTAAGTAGAATAAGCAAGTAAAGAAAATACCAAGTATTTGATAATAAATTTGATTAAATTAATGTGCAGATTCTCACTTTTGAAAAATTTCCACAAGAGATTTCTATGTGTTTAGAAATGGCTGTAAAAACGTTATTTTAACTTTTCAGTAAAAATTGCCTAAAGATACAGCTCAAATTGCAAGTCTGACTGCTATTAACTTCCTCTTATTTACTAACTTATTTACTTATTAAGAAAGTCTCATACACTTAGAAAACCAGTGTCACTAGGTTCAGATGAGATGTATATCAAATACACGGTAGTTCTCTGGCTATGTCCTCAACAAATCTTCCTTTCTAATGGAGGACTCCCTTTCTCCCTTCCCTTCCTTATAATTTTGGATGCACGCTCAAATTCCATCTACTCCCATCTAAATTTATTTAAGTAGTCAAAGGCTTTAGTAACTCTGGTCCTTAATCCTTACTAATTTCAAGAATATATTGACTCATCTCTGGATATCGTAACTATTTTATGTGCCAAAGAGATTGAAATTAAATGTACATTCTCCCAAGACATAAATATTCTTCTTTACTTATAGATAAATCAATACATTAAATAATTCATGAAGATTTTAACCAATATTTTAACCTAATTAAATAAGTACTGTTTATATTTTATTAGTTGATACTAAGTTTGACTAGTGTTGTCTTATTTAACTACCCCTTGCAGAGATGATTCATTAAATTTTGTCGCCGTATTATTATTTCTATATATCTGCATTTATTTATTAACGGTAGATCTAAATATGACCAGTAAGATATGGATTGGGAAAAGAGGAATGAGAGGGAGTGGGCAAAGTAGTATCTGTTTTCTTAAAATTTTCTATGTTCTTACTTTTTTTCTTACAACGTTACTTTAAAAAAAAAAAACAAACCTAAACTTTTAAGCTAATTTTTTTAGTGTTACATGGAAAATATTAAGTGTTTTCACTTCATTCAGTAGAAGTATAGGTTGAATACTTGACACAAATACAAGCCATATAATATGGCCTTAAACGATTTAGCAATGAATGTGATTGTGAGAAGAGATGAATGAAGTACAAGTTACAGTGATTTTGCAGAAAATCGGCCCCGTAAGGCAGCGTATAATGAAGAATTAAGATAGTATTTCTTCTTACTCCCTTTTATTTTAGGTGATTGTCCAAAAAGCTAGCTGGTTCCCCCTATATCAACATTCTCTTATGGATTCTTCCTCTCCCATTTTCTACAGACTGTTACACGCTTTCAACAATAAAATGCATAGGTGTCTCACTAACAAGAAACACTCATCTGACGGAAAAAAGCATACCCTGACAGATGCCATTTCTTTCTGGCCTCTTTCTGCATCAAATAATGGTATTTCTACAACTGTTCGGTACTTTTATTAAGGGGCTTGCCGGGGGCTGAAAACCGTACCAAAGAATTATCCCTCTGCGTTCATTGTGTTTTCACCCCCTTCTACCACTCGGCTCCTGGATGCTGTGAGAGCCTAGGTATGGGGTTAGATGGCTCCCTGGCCCGCCCAGGATGGTATGTTTGTTTTCATAGTCTTAGTGCTTTGGTGCAGAATAGGAACTTGAACAAATGCAAGTCACAGATAGCCCTGTGTAAAAATCCTCTCTTTTGCTCAAAATGAGAGCATAAACCCAAAAGACAAGTGAGCCCTGACTATAGGATCCCTTCACGAAGCAAATTCCCAAACAAGAATGAAAATCAATCAAAGTTCTGATGCCACCTAATAACACTGCAGTCATTAAGAATGATTTTTATTGTCCCTAATGAGCATTTTATAGATACTCATATTTAAGCAGTACCTGAATCTTTCAAAATAAGAACCAGTGTTTTCCCTGGAGAAGACACATGTTGCTGAATGCAATCTGTCAGCACGTCGGGGCTTCTCAGACTCCTACACTGTAGTAACAGATGATCAAATCCTCTTCCACGTTTCATGAATTGAAGGTGTAAATCAGTTTAGCCATTAAATACATCAACATTCCTCTTATCTATCAGTTATTTTGATTTTATAGATAAAGGTATAACTTCTATTGCAAGTAATTAAAAAGGAATAATTTATTTCACAATGTAGTTTCTATCACAGTCTGCTTCAAGCCTAAAATGAGGGCAACCACTAACTGTAATTTTTGCTTTTCTAACCTATTCTCTCAAAAACGGAATGTGATTTCACTTTGATTTTTCATTTCCATAACAAGAATTGTGAAGTATTTCATACATTTAAATATAGCTAGTCCTGAAAAAATAACAGTCTAGAAACCTGGCCCTCTCCCTCTACTACCATGGAAATACTAAATTGCAGATAGCCTTCTCCCTTGTCTGAAGAATCAAAAGATGCTCACTGGAGTTCCTTCAAAATACTATTCATTTTATTAAAAAGCATGTTTCCACTGGATGACAAAGATTAAAAAGAAAACCGAATGCACTTCATCGTAGCAACACTAATACTAATCTCCTAATCTTCATCTTTTTCTCACATTAAATCTATTTCCCTTTCTATAAACCATTTATTCTCTGATCATTGTTTTTGTCTTTGAGCAGCATTTTAAATTACGTAAATATAGCATGCTATTTATCCATAACATTTCTGTGAATTTCTTTTGCTAGTCAATCATCAAACAGGAGTTTAGGGTAGAGCTTTGTCTTCACCGGTACGCCCTTACTCAATGTTCACAGGTGATTCTAGATAAGAATCATACAGACATATATTTTAAGATACTCAGATGTGAGCATGTGTTTCATTTATGCCCTATAATAATTCTTGCTGCCTTTAAAAAAGTTTAATAGGAAAAAATACTATATGCCTGTATGATGAAACAGCATTATAGCAGTGTAAGGCGGTACATTTTAAAGCACCTGGTTTTTGTACCTGTGTTTACTGAATCTTCTGTTTACGATTCTGGGCACACACTGCAGACGACGATGCAGTTCCCGCTGCTCTTTGCTGTGGAATTAAGCTACTGAGCTTTGTGGTACTCTTTGACTGGCCTAATCACCATTTTACCTTCTTTAAAAATGTCCCGAAAAACAGGTTGACACCTAATTTACTACATGTTATTATTTGAATTGAGGAAGTGTACGGGAAAGACAGTTCATCCCAGTATTAAGCCAGTTAGGACACTGGAAGGATGTGTGAGCACCCGCCGAGCTGAGCCAGTTTGGAGGGAGGAACAGCAGCTTCCCGCAGCGTACGCTGCTGCGAGTGGGCAGCTTCCACACAATCAATTAGATACCCACGGAGAGAAAGAGTTCGATTGATAAACTAGCAGCTTTTTCTTCTTTACGTTTTTAATCTCTGCCACGCAAGCTCAATTTCTTAAGTATAGTGTGTGACAGGGGAGTTTATCCGTATACTTCAGACAAGCAAGGCTTGCGACTCTGCAGTTCTTAGCCAAAAGAACAACAAAAAAAAGCCCACTAAAAAGGAAGACCTTGAGTACGTGAAAGTATACTTTTGAGTGAAAATACTCTCTGGCATTTTTATAAGCAAGGTAAAGATACAACTAGCCTCTACTTGAAACCATAAACATGGAAAAGCAGGCTACAACTTTCTCGGATCTCATGGCATGTATCCCTCCTGAGAAATGATCACTAAGAAGGATATGCTAGGATTTGGGAACTCTTTACAGTATGGAGAGCTAGCCTTTCTAAACGTTGGGGTATTCTCATTTTGTGAGGGAAGCGTTTCAGAAAAAAGTATTAGAACTTGAAATCAGCTGATTAATGCGTGCTTTTCTTTCTGCCAGAAAATTTGGAAAAAAACATTACCGAGGAATACTCTCTCCTAATGCAAACAAGTCTGCTGACATTATCATAGGCCTCCAGCTTCCTGTTAAATCCTGAAGATTTTTCCTTGTTCTCTGCAGAATGGATTTGCTTCCAAAAGAGAAACACCTGTGTCACATACCTAAAAATTACACACAATTTTTCACCTCGCTGAGCCCGCACTTTCCAGTGCTCACTAATTAGTACTTAGGAGAACGCTATTGTGCTTTCTCTGCCTGCCTTCTATGCACAGGCAGTTGGAGTTTAAAATAAATCCTGTTAAGTTCCGGGAGTGGATGATTACTTTCTCATTTTTGGTTCTAAATATGCTAGTTGTCGCTCAATTTATTCTGTCCTTTATCCTTTCTGTTTTCAATGTCTTTCCACTTATTCTCCTCCCACCTCCTGGTGGGAATTTCCACTCGCTGGCTGGAATTCAGCAGAAATAATAAACCCGAGTAAAGATCTCCAGCAAAAGATCTTTGCCTAAGTGCACGGCTGCGGATGCTGGAGCCGTGCCCAGACAAAACCCTGCCCGCGCTGATCTGTCCCTCCCCGTTAGAAGGGAGCGATTAGTCATGTCGGCGGCAGTGTTCGGCCCCCCTGGACACCTCCCCGCGGGGACCCTCACAGCCTGCAGCTCCTGAAAAAAGGCAAGGTTCAAGAGCGGGCCCAGAGAGCAGCGGCTTCTCCTTTCCTGTTCCCAGTAGTAACTCCATGGCGAAACAGCGATGACAAACGTCTCCCCCCCGTGCTGCAGTTGCCTGTTTCAGCTAAAATTGCCAGAGTCAGGCGTCAGCCAAGGCAGGGTGTTGGGGAGGGGTTAAGGATTATATAGTGATTCTGTTCAGGTGCTGATGCACAGAAATGTGTCTGGAGACAAACATGATTTATTGGCCTGCGTTAATGTGATGCACTATCCGTCTGATGCCATAAACACGCACAAATCTTCTGGTGTCCTTAGGTATGAGAGGGGATGGTCAGCTCCTAATGATCCTACTCTCAATCTATGTGAGTTCCAAACATCCTGTTTTCTCTAGGCCTGCCTAAATTATTACATGGGCATATACACAACGCAGGACCTTTTGAATGTGTGGTTTAACCTTTAAGATTTACTCTGATAGTAGCTATGTTGGTTTCATCCAAGATTATATTTGATAGAACCTGTAGAATGATCTCTTTCAGATGATAAAACTAAAGTTCAAATGTTTTCACAAGGAGTGTGACAGGGCTCCTTGAGGGATGTAGCGGATGCAGATCTCTGGAATGCAGGTGAGAGGCAGTCAGGAGGTATAAAAGAGGTACAGCGCAGTATAAACTACGTACTGAATGAAATGCAGATCCTTGAAGGAGGGAAGAAAAGATTCAGAACAAAGCAGAATGCAACTGAATAATACACCATAACTCATCCTGATTCCCTGTACCTTCCTAAAAGTAGCAGACTTGAAGAAATCTCTTTTAACTTGCAAAGACTCACTGATATATAAGCGACTAGGAATAAATAAACCAGATTAAATGCATCATGACTATAGGTGGTGTAAATTAAAACTGCCTCTGCTAAGGGCAGCAGCACTTTACAGGTGTAGAACTGGAAAACCGTGCATCACAGACCTTAGAGCCAATGTAGCTGGGAGGCTGCTTTGTGGAAAAGTGCTCGTGTTGTTCTGGATTTCTTCTTCCCAAGCACCTCTTTCCTGCTGTTATCCGGCCAAAGTAGCCTGTATAGGGAAGGAAGCGCAACAAATGCAGACGTGACTGTTCACTGTCCTGGGAAAGCAAGATTAAGGCTGCTTCTCCTTGCTATTTTAGCTGCCATTTGCCTATACAAGCTTGAGTGTCTGGGCTATCGGCAGTAAAATAAAACAAAAGAAAGCACTCTCTGAGAACATGAGGAATCAAAATTCATACAATATCTGAGATGAATTTCAATCACAGGGTGAGGTTTGCAGATGTTCTAGTTTGAGGTGGATTATTTTAGCTCCAGCAAAATAGGCTTACGCTTAGTACTATCTTTCTTTCATATTACAAAGGCCACCGTTTGAAGGGCAGAAGCAAAGAGCCGTTAGAAGCTATTTACATAGTGAAAACAAGAACAGATACAACGTAAGAAGGAACATGCTCCACACTGAGCCCTCAAAATGTATTCTTTGAAATTGCAGCTCTGTGTGGTTATATCATCCTGGCAGCTGAAGTAATACTCTGTGCAATTATCCATATTAGGAAAACTGTAAAAATTAGTAATGGCTCTGTTTAGAGCTTCATTTTTCTATGCTTAGTGGTCTATGGCCACAGCTCTATTGGCCGCTGCATTTCAAAGATCACTCCAGACGTTTTGATCATGGAGATTCCAAAAAGCTTTATCAGCACTCGGATATTGGGAGTTGCCGTGTTTAAATCCAAACATGATTATCAGTTCCCTGGACAACCTTTTATGGGCGTTAAGACTGTGTTTTAAAAAAGCCCTTGGTAGCAGGATTTTTTACCATGTTATGATTTCGGAGAGTGGATATGAAGGGAATGAGCTGCTGTTAGTGTTAGAAATAGTAAAGCGTCTTTTAGGGGAAATAACTTCATTTGAATACTGTATTTAAAATGTTAAGACATACGTAAACCTTTCTACCTTGAAATACACTGTATTGCTCTCGTGCCCTCTGGTTCTGTCAAGTAACAGGAGAAAAAGTAGAATGAAACTCTTCACACAGTGAATATATCCACTGTTATGTATCTATACGGATGTGATTGATATCAATACAGATTTATACGTGTTTATGTTGTTTGATTACTAGGTTAGATGAATCAGGCAATTCCGGTGCAAGAAGCAGGCCACAGAAGAAATGAGGATAAGCAGCATTACCAATGTTTCACTCACTGAAAACACAGTGTAACATAAAGCAGTTGTAACATATGATTACCTAAAGCAAGCTAGGAAGGTAACATGTCTAATGTGAGCTGAAGACAAAATTGTGATGAAGATTTGAAGTCACCTTTATGAATATGCCTGCTTTGTAGGTGATTCACTGATCTTCCTTCTAAACAGTAGCTTTGAGAGCCAGTACACCCATATCCACCCCCGAAGCCCTGAGTTTAGGGCTTAAGTAAGTGATAATAATGATTACTGTTTACATATGTTTTACTGACACACATATTGCCTACACGTTCCCTCCAGATAAACACAGACAATGATCAGTCCCCTACCTATTACAAGTTAAAAGAGAACATATTCCTCAAACCCTCCTTCCTTTTGCATGGTGTCCTTGCCCAGAGCTCTGCTACCAGTTGGGGGGGTGGGGGGGAGTGTATGCATTCAAAGTTATTATTTGGTGGTGGTTTTTTTTCCCCCTGAGGATATAGTGAGAAATCATCATCCATCCTAGGATTTGTAGAAATGCAGATCCCCCATTATCACAGCATGGAACTGATGCAATCCCCAGAACAACTAGCCACGAACTGGGAGAGGACCGTTTCCTTTTGGTAGAGGCAATCAGAGGACAGGAAATCTTTTGGCTGTTTTGAAAAATCCACCTGAAGTATTTCTCTAAACTCTTTCTATACACATGAGCATACAGCAATCATAAAGCAAAGCTCAAGAATATACACGTGCCTTAGAAGAAGACTTGAGCGTGGATTTCATTCGACATAATTTAAAATTCCTTGGTTCTTAAGGGAGACTGATAACCTACCATAAACATGCTGGATGAAGAACAGTAGCTAAATTCACCCTCAAACCAATCCACTAGTCAGTTCCAAATGGATTCACTGGTGTTTGAATGAAACACTGATGATTCCTCAAAGGGAATTTACCTTGATAGTGTTTCTCTACATGTGCATTCTTTAAGGACCTTTCAGATCCAAAATGCCTGGAAGGAATCTGCTTAAGTCACAAGCAGATCTTCAACTGGCTCAGGCCAGAGGTTCTCGAAGATACAATTTGCCCTAGTTTCACTCCCCTTTAAACACCACGACAAGAAATAATTAACATTAACTTGACAGTTAATTTAAAAACCTTATACCCAGCTTCTTATCTACAGTAGTGCAAAAGATGCGCTCTTCTCTCAGGTGGCACAGTTTGCACGGCTGCGAATTTCACCTCTGATATCACTGTTGTAAAAGCACTATAAGCTTGTTTTGTCCCCCCATTGCTCCACGTTCCATAAAGATGCAACGAAAGCGAGTGCTGATATTCTCTGTCATAGCTGCCTTCTGAGTAATCTGGAAAAAGTGTTTTCTATTTCTCCAGAGAAAACATCTCAGCATCTCAAAAACTGTTCAGTTTGTCTTTTGCTTCGTTCAGAAGCAAAGAAAAAATCTGTGAGATAAAATGATTTGCAAATGTAATTGTAATAAATACATCAAAATAAATAAATAGCAGATATTTTCCATTTATGCTTTAAAGGAAACATCTTAGGCGTCGTGACCTAGTAAAAGCATGTAAAAAAATAAAGCCTGCAGCAGTCTATTTCAAAAAAAAAGCATTTGGTAGCATCTGAAAAAAGAACAGTTTACTCAGCTTAGTCTCAACCCACAAAAAATACCATTGCCTTTTTTAATGCTTCTAGAGCATTTTAAGATCCCTATTTACAGTGAAGCCCATAAGAGCCCATTTCCTTTATACATTTGTTAAGGAAAAGGAGGGGGCTGAAAGCACAATTTTAGGAGCATATGGTTAGGCAATACTGTTGTCAAACATCAGAGGGAAAGAATAGTTTCTGAGAGGCCATAAAACCGTTAGAATGACAGTGAGATTTTACGTGAGCAAGTGGTAAGGGTATGAAAGTCCTCCTGACAGGCGACAGCCCGGACAGTCTGGGATACCATTCCAATGGGAGTAAAAATGTAAATTAAAAACCTGCCACATACAAAAAGACAAGCTAAAGTGATTATTTAGAAGAAAAGTTTCAGAGCAGTCCTCACAAAGATGACACTGAAAAGTTTCAGTGTGTAAATGCTTTCCTCTCACTGTTTGAAATGTCGGTGGTTTCCACAGCATGATTGTTTGTATAATTGCTTCATGTACCCAGTACTAATTTACCTTCATAGCATATTGACCTTGTATCACTTTAAACTTTGCACAGCTATTAACAGATTGTGTCACCACTTTGTAAACCAGTTTTCGGCTAGATTTTTCTCTTCCAAGCAGGCTTTTGTTTTTCAATATTTGCCCCTCAAGGTATTTCTCTCTATTCATCCCCCTGTTCAAATACACTAAGGGCTTGCCAGTCTGGCTTTTGTTTTTACTGCCTAAAAACAGGTGTAGAAGGACAGTAAATCCAACCCAACAGCAACATTCATGACCAATTTTCATTCAAAGCAGAATGTATTTTCCAATTGCTGAACATCAGTTTGAAGGCTGCAGAAGTATGTTAAAATCTGAACACTCTGGAGACAAATGTCAGTGCCAGAACTTCTCTCCTAAGCAAAAGTAAACCTTTTAAAACCTTCTCAAAAGTTTCAACTTCTCACTTTTTCTTATTTTCTCACACTGCTTTCCCTTTCCAAGAAAAAAAGCCTTCAGAATTAAATGCATTATTTTATTGCTGTTCTGGCAACATCTTGCATTTACTTTAGGGTGTGGTATTAAAAAAAAAAAAAAAAAAAAAGAATAAATCAGCAGCAGCTCTGGCTTAAACAACCCTTCTTCTTGCCTCACCTCCTTACTGGTCTTCCCAACTCCCACACTGCCACGCTAACACAACCATCTGTAGGTCCTAGCAACAGTGAAGAAAGCCCTTTTTTGAGCCCGATTTCAGCCTGGATCAGTTCTTCACTCCTTTTTTTCAATTAGATCCATAAACAGAAATTATGGAACTGAGGAGGAAATGTGGGAGTTGAAAAACATGGCTGGTGAAGACAGACTCTTTCCTGTGCCCATCTCCCCACTAAAAGAAATGTTCATTAAAACATAGATTCCGCATTTTTTTCAACTAATCTAATATATATAAAAAACCTAGTATTATATAAAATTATATGTTTGATTGACATGACATTTTGGCTTGGGTGCTTCAGGGAATACAAATCAGAAGAGCAGTAAAATAATCTCAGCACAAGTTGATCTATATGGTCAGTACATACTTTTTGTTGAGTTCACATTGATCAACTTTATTGTTTGCTACTTACTACCATACTATCTCAAAAAGAAGTAAAAGTCAAAGATTATAAAGCTGCTGTATTAAGATATATTTTTAAGATACGTTTTTTTCTGATACCCCCCAAAAATGAAGAAACATTGAGATGTTTCATGTTGCAATAGCAGAATGTTAGAAACAGGATACAATTTGGATAATTTAACAGTTGCCAAATAAGATGATTAAAAATATATTCAGCTGAAGACAGTTCTAGTTCAAGTTCCTAAATGTATTTATCCTTGCTTTTAGCTTCCCACATATGACATCTCTTTGGGCCAAGAAGAGGGGATTTCAGTGAAAATGAGAGTTCATCCTAACTGGCGTGAAATATGAGATGGAGATACCTTGTAATAGTGGGTAATGCTCACTGTAAAAATATGAGCTGTAAAATTTAATCTTAAATTACTTTATACTGCTAATGTTTAAGCCAATTCATTACAGCTGCACAGTTCTGGCACAGAGCACCTTGTTACACAGAGCCATTAACTCCTCGCTATCTTTGTCATATATCCAGAAGTGATATGGATCAACCAGCCTCAGAAAGGAGATGCAGCTAAAAAAAGTGCAGAGCTCTATTTGTTCTCATCAAAGTGAGCCCTTTTACTAAGTCCTACTTAATGGAATTTGAGAAGAAACTCTGTGACTTGTATCTCTGCAAGGATTATTCACTTGCTGTACAATCTGCAAGAGAAGGAATACACATTTTATGTTAAAGGATGTTGCTAATGGTACAATTACTGTAATTCATGGTGCTAGAGATTAAGTGGATGAACTCATAGCAAATGCTTGTTTCAAAAAATGCAGCCATTCCTCTGTCAGTGATGGTCTTGTGATCAAGGCATGGGATTTTCAACTATGAGACCTTCTCCCTTCTCCTGCCAATGATAAAACCTTTGTAAGAGATGAAACCACTCAAGAGGAAAAGGGGATCCCACACCCCCCCATGTCCTACACTCTTCTGTTCCTTCTACAATCCAATAAAGGGAAAAACAGAGGGTGGAATTTCACCCCATTTTATGTAAAAATTACATGGGGGAAAAAAACCTCTCAGTGAGGGTTCATAGCAAAGTAAGATTTCTTTTTTCCTTTGTTTACAGTCTAGAAAATGTTGGATCAGTTTTGAAGGCAAGAGTAACTAAAGACGTGGAAATTAACAGAAAATGAGACAAAGGAGAACCTCAACATTAGTCTATGTGGAATTACCCGGCAACAGCTTGTAATGCACTGTCCAGTATAAGAGATCAGTAACTTTTTTAAACAAATAGAATGTCATGAAGTAAATTATTTAATTTCAGTAAAATGTTTAATATAACAAGAACATGTTCTATAAATTGGAAAAGATGGGGATTAGTACAGGAAGTATCAAATGCCAAAGGACTTTACCAGAGAACAGATGACAACAGGTCATCCTGAACAAAGAGCTGTACTGGAACGAGATCAATAGCCGAGTTCTCCACATTTTCTTTCAAGATCAATCTTATTTAATAATTTTATAACTACCCTTGGCACGCAAAAATGTTGGATACTAATTCCATTTCTTCATAATGGAATGTTGAACTGAATCAATAACAGTGAGACACATGTATATATCATGGAGGAAAAAATGGATGGCATTGAGGATGAGGCACAGGTATGAGATGAAATTACACATTACAGGCTACTAACAACAATTATTTTCTATTATCTTTCCTGATGACACAGAAAAATACAAATGTAATAGTGTATCCCAGTCAGGGAAAATTCAGCTACCCTGTATAACGCTAATTTTTAGATACTGTGTAATATGGTCATGCAAAAGACAAATGTAATCCAAAGATCTATCACACAAGATATTTCCAGCAGAAATTGACAAATGGCAATGCAGTTATTTAAGTCACTGATGAGACCTCAGCTTTTAATTTTGCTCCATCTTTACAATTAAAAAAAAATGATGTTGGATTTAATGAAGGGAGAGACTACTGAAGTGATCAAAGGAATATAGAGCCCATCTTAAAACAAGAATCTTTCTGGCCATGGCTTGGCTTTTTAATCTAGCAAAACAGCAAAGACGGGGGTAAATTGACTTACAAATACCCCAAGAGAAAAACACTAGAAGGAAGGAGCATTTATTTGTACTAAAGGAAAATACAGGGTCTAAATAGATGAGTACAAATTGACTGTAATCAATTTTATTATGGAAATTAGAAGACAGTTTTCAGCTTTTAGGAATGGAAGCAATGATGGTTAAGTGGCTCCCAGACTCCCAGTTCTGTGCGCGATGAGTGGGGGGATCTGACTGACATCTTTTCTCCTTCCATAGAAAAAGAATTTTGAAATAATTGCACAGATTTTTTTTTTTTTTTTTTTTAAATAGAAGTAAAAATCCTAAAAACTTCAATGCCACAAAGGAATTGATCAAATCTCCACAGCAGGGCTATTATTCACAGCGGTGTAAATGCTGTAACAGGGTAATACTAGCAGTGATACTGTCCAGTTTAAATGTCAATAAATCTCAATCAGCATAGGGTGGCGACCTGTCACACAGAAGAATGAGGATCAACTCTGGTATTTTCTTCTAATACCTCAAAAACTTTATTTTAATAATAAATTATTTTAGCTGGAGCATGTTCTGATGTTACTGTTTGTGATTACTTCCCGCTTCTATAAAACAAAACCCCTCCTTCCGTGATGAACAAATTTCAGATCTCTTAAAAGTTCTTTTCTTACTCCCATTTCTCCCCTCCTCATGCTATCTATAAGCAGTAAAAATACTTTGAAGAGTTGGCTCCCTGTCATCATTTAATTCACACCAAATATAGTCACACATAGCCAGAAAGGCTGCATTTTGCACCGCTCTCAGTAAACGATGATGGAAGAATAAATGGAGCCCATCCATTTACACTGGTTTCAGTTCATGATTTCAGAGTGAGATAGATCAGAATGTCAGAAATACAGATGAGCATTCTGCTCCTTGGTTTTGACTTTAACTTACAAGCTCTGAAGAACTGGTTTTGATTCACGGATCAGCTCTCTAGTGAAAAACTCGCTACGGCTCAAACAAATAGAAAAATAACTGGCTTTAATTTACAGCACGTATGAAATGTGTTAGCAATTGTTAGTTAGCAGAGGAGTAGATAAATACAGGGAAGAAATATACACCAGAAAATGTATTTTAGTATCTTATAATGTTTAGCGTATTATTACAGTCGTTCCAAGGAGACCTTAGTTCTTCATCTTTAGATCCTTCCAAGGAGTCACAGATTGTCTACGGGTTTCCTATGGCCCCACCTATTGTCTAATAATGATCAGCCCACTGAAATGTTAAAAACCCCAGCCTGAATCTTTCAATAGCCTTTGTAACTCATCCCGATGAGTTACAGTATCCTTGATCCTGTGCCTATTATTCTGCCCTTTCATTATAGTATTACTAGTCATTGAACCTTCTTTTTAATGAACTGAAGAATTTAGTCTGCAGGAGCACTGTACTATGGTTCATAACCGAGATGCTCTCCCATACTTTATATTTTGATCATGCTTAGCTACACAAGGGCAATAGTCAAGTTAGCTTAATAATAGCCCGAAGAAATGCCTCTAATCCAATTGGTCACAGGGCACACATCACCAAAACCAATTTCTTTATAATTAAAAGGTGCTCGCGGGCACAGTGAAAGCTTGGAAGTTGCCCAGGGATTTTGGGGGAAGTATGGGGATTTTTTTTCCCATAGACAGCAACCACACTGAAGCAATTTCTGAAACACACTGATAAGCTTTGCCTTTGAATTTACATTAAAGAGCTCAATAGTTGCTACCTGTGAGAACAGCTCATGCTTCTAAACTGACTTGTGTCCTGTAGAGATTAAGGACACAAGGCCTCCAGGAGATTAGCACGTCACTTGGTTTAAGTGACATCCAATCCATTTTATTGACATGGCCCCTATCCTGCAAAACAAGCACTTTTTAAGTGAAACATAATGAAAATTTTGTGTGGCTTTATGGCCAGTGTATAATGGCTTTTCATAGGCGATTGCTAGCCACTATTGGCAGGTCTGTAAACGAAACCAAGAGCACTCGCTATAGATGCCTTGTCAGTACATGTCACCGCATACTAATACAGTGGAGCATGCCCAAAGGAACCTTACACTGTTTTTTAGTTTTATTGGAGCATTGCCACGGACTAAGGACTTTAAACCTCATTCATTGCATCAGGCAGATTATTACACTGTATAGTTACAATTTTTATTTCAGAGTAGTATTGAATCACAAGGCCACACAGGTCTTCAATTTCATTTCCTAATTGTTTTTTTCCAGCAATACGAACTTGAGAAAGAAAATTGGTGTGTACGTGAAGAGTTCTCTCGCCTTCTTTTTTAATGCCATTCTAATCACCAGGTGCAGTTTGGATGCGCCACTTGCTGCTGAGTAGCTGCATAGTGGGAATGAGAATAATTATGGAACTGAAACTGTGCACCAGCTCGGGAGATCTGATGTTTCGAAAGCCTGCCTGCCAGCTACCTGGACTCCATTATTCTGGGGAAATAAGCTTTTTACTAACGCTTTGGAAAATAAATTTTCCATTCTTTTCTCTTCCTTTTGATCTGTAGCATAAAGAGACTGCATGTACTGAGGTTGATACAATGCATGAAACTACGCTACGCTGATGAGAAAAGAAAACACCATTAAAACACACACATACACACACAGACATATTATCATTAGGGAGTTCTACAGCAAAACCACAAACTAACAGCTAACTAAAATGCAGTGACATATGTTAATCCAAAAAGAAAGGAAGAAAGGAATGCAATACATTTTTATGCTAAATCATGTTAGCAGAAGTACGGAATTATTAAATATGAAGATGGAAACTGAATGTAGATGACCCCCTTCAAAATGTTTGTCTTAAATCAGGTTCTTTAGTTCTTCTTGTTAAGCAAAACGGAACTCTTGATTTTGGCTTCCTAACTCATGAACTCAAGTATTAAAATTAGGAGATATCCAAGTGGATTCCTCCTGGTTCTGCAAATAACAGTATGCCAGGCAGGACCTTACACAGCCACTGCCTGTACTGTATCAATGTCACAGCCTAGGCTAGCAGCATCTGCCTGAAAGCAGGTGTTCAGGAAGAGTGTGTAGTGGATTCGCATCTGGACAAAATAAGAATTAATCCAACTACTCCCTTAGAAGCAAAAGAAACACAGTAAGAGATGCAATTGTTTTAACCAATATCCATTCCATTTCAGAGCTCCTCTGATTTCCTGTATTACCACATTTTGCAGTAATATTGAAAGCATGCACATGATCTACCTACGTGATCAAAAAGAACATATTTTTACGAACTTTTTGGAAGACTCCCAGTCTGGTTTTACTAACCAAAATCTCTGTAAGTAACCAAGAATGAGAAACACTCATGGCTGGCCTTTCTCCTGATTTTGTGAAACAACCATTTCAACAGAGCATCAAACCTGAGAAGGCCTTTTCACAAGTACTGTGTGAAAAATAAGGCAACATAACTTCAAGCTGATGTTTCTAGCATTTGCTTCGATTTTGCTTAATCTTTCTTGAAACTGCAACTCCTTCTTCTATGACTGTGTAAGATATTGCCAATACTTCCAGAATGGATTTTAAAAAATAAAATATACTGCAAAAAGCTGAGTTTGTAACTGACCTGCAGACACCGCTTTTCCAAGGCTGTATTGCTTCTAAATTTCTAATGTTATCCAGAGATTCTGAACACAGCAAAATATTTACCATGAATGTAAAGTTCTGAAAGTCTTTGTATGATTTGCTGGGGTTTTTTTGACAAATTGCCCATTTTTGAGACACTGAAATAGCTGCAAATCCAGTAAAATGTTTGCATAACATATACTGAAAATACTTCCAAGAGTTTTTCCAAACAAAAAAGGAACTTACAATTCATGCGGCATGGTTGGAAAAAGGAGGAAGCAGAGCAGGAGCATGAGGAAACTAGTCATTCTAAGTCAATCCAAAAGTCTGAAAGTGACCACAGAATACAGATTACCTTGACTTTTTTTTTTTTTTTTCCCCCTTGGTTTCTGAGGAAGACTTATCCAACTCCCTTTCATTTTTAAAATTATACAGGAAATGAACTAGTTCAAAGAGTGACAAGCTTGCATAATGAGCTACGTTAAGATAATACCTTATTTAATAGGGGATTTTAATATCCAGATCACTGAATTCATTCTGCTTTTGGGGGCGACTGTGCCAGGCTTCCTGAAGACTGATTAATGACTACCCCAGCTTTCTTAAAGGGTGTGAAAGGTATGATTAGTGTTGCATACGCAGGTTAGCCAGAGCCTATTGTACCTCTTAGCTGCTTGGTATTCTGGTGCTGCAGATCAAGGCAAAATGTCTTTCCATGGATAGGCCAACTGGCTGTCACTACATTTGTAGCGGTTGCATTCACATTTGCTTCGTTGCTTCTGTTCTTATTTGAAAGAGTAGAACATATCTCTTCAGGGACACTGAACAACGAAAATCTTGCTTTATAGAGAGGTCAGAGATAAAAATGTAAGTAAATATGAACCGACAGAAAAATATGTTCTTTTTCTTATCTCATTCCTTTTCTATTTCATTTCCTTACCACGCTGCATGCTTTGTGGTATTTATGATTGTCATAGTTATTAAATAACAGAATTCTTGTCTTTCTTGGTCAGCTAGTATGAACATTTTTATCTATACAACCATTGTTACAGCATTTGTCCCATATAAAAATATCTATTACCTGAGCACTAGTGCCTCTGACTTAGAATGAACTCATGTTTGAATAGCACATCAGAGCATCCTTCTCATGCATTACTCAAAAGATAGCATCACAGAATCATTTACAGGCTGCGGATTTTAAAAAAGTAATCAGTTTTAATGTCAGGACACAATATGTTTAAGGCAGCAATACTTTCAAGCACAGAGCTGACAGAATCCTGTGTGCTTTTGGAAGATTGCACATTCAAAGGAAAACCTCCCTGATGATGTTTGACAGAAGGAGAAAGGAAAGAAAGAAAGAAAAAAAAAAGGAAAAGAAGGAAGAAGGGAAGAAGGCAAGGAGGAAAGGAGAAAGGAGGGAATGAAGAAAGAGGAGAGAGAGAGGGAGGGAGGGAAGGAAGATGGGAGGAAGAAGAATTAGAAAACTGGAATGGGAGTCTCCCCAGAACAATATTGGAAAGATTCACAATGAAGCACTGCAAGACAATGTGGCAAATCTTTATTTGGGATTTGTCTCTTCCAGATCCAGAATTTCCCAATACCAGACACTCTGCTTAGAAGGGGGACTTAATCCTGTGCACATCTACCAGCTGAGGACAGCAGTTTTTCTGAGGAGTTTTTCAGAGGAGCATCTGAACAATTTTATACCATTTCAGAAAGAATACATGGGATACCTGCCTTATCTCCAGAATCTGGCCAACTTGCTTAGTGAACGTGGGTATTACTACTCAAGATCACTAGGCTTCCCTGATGACGAATTAAATAAGAGTAACAGGTAGTTAGCATTCCCTTTTGAGTTTTGCTTTCTTTCACTGCCCTGCTTTCATTCTGTCACAGCTATACACACAAGCACACCGGCACACACACACTCCATATGTAAACATATATGTATTTGTCCAATGGGAAAGTAGATATAATTGTACTGGCTGTCTGAAAGGACTAAAGCCATGCTCTCCTACATCATACTAACTATACCTTTAAAAAATACATAAACTCTAAGTATATTATCTCAGATAAATCAAAAAGCTAACAGAGAACACCTGTAAGTTACAGAAGGGTAAATGCATCTTTAATTCAAATATTGATATTTAATGTTTGTAAAATATCCTCAAAGTTATAAAAAACTTTACAAAAAAATTTATATTTGCAGAAGATTTATATGCAGAGTTAAAAAAATAATTACAATAATTCTATGTCTGCCCTCGCTGTATCCCATTCTGACACGATTGATAGCTTAAAAGACTATCTTTTTTCTCATTGCACTACCTAGAGTGCACGGACTGTGCTGGTCAAGAGGAAATACAGATATAATATACTTTGTAAATCACAGAAATAAAAAAGCGTGAAATGCAATGAAGTAAGAATCATTCATAGCTGTGAGAAAGAAGAGAAGTTTTGTACTGGCAACACGGCATGAATATTGCAAGTTCAACTTTAAAATATGTCTCGCAAGTTCAATCCAGAGCTGACATATTATCTACTAAACATTATGGAAATGTACTCAATAAAATAGTGAATAACATATTTTCAAGAGGGTGTGTAATATGTTTCTTCATAAAAAACGTGTTCATCCTGTTGTGAAATTGCAAGGAAGGATGGGGGATATTTATTTAAAACTCTCAGTGACATTCTATTTTCTTGTATTATGTACATGGACCTTTGTAGTATTTTACATATATTTTTGGGATTAGTTTCCAAGGATTCCTGATGGCCTGGGACAAGTGTAACAATTCTGCCTTGCGAGTGCTCGTACTGACTGAAATTAAAATACAGGCACACATACACAAACACAAGTAAATAAATAACAAAATAAATTGCAAACCCTAGGTTTTTATTGGCTCCCAAATAAAGAGATTTTGTAGAAGAAATATTACCTTAATCTCTCCATTTACCACAGTTATTCCAAATACATACACTGCCTATATAAATAAGAAGCTTACGAGCAATGAATATTATAAAGCAATAATAAACTTTGAAAGCTAATACTGGGGAAATTTACATGACAATTTGAAATCTGTCTCCATAGTTATTATGGCATCTTGTAATATTCAAAAAGCAGGATTTGAGTAAAATTTTATTGAACCCTTCGTATTATATAATGGCCACAGAAGGCTTGGAAAATCTCGGCTTTGCAAAGCATTAATAGAGAGGCAGAAACCTTCCTGTGTTATGTTACATTCTTTTCCACTGTAATTATTAGAAGCTTTGTTCCTGTAGTCTATCTCTCCCTCTTTCAAAGACCAAATATGCACTTTGCATTATATGGGAATTATAAAGTGGCAGCTGTTATTTATGAAACTATTACGCAGATGTATTTGGCAACTATCTATTTATTTAATCAGTACCATAAATGTAAACGTTGCTCTGAAATAACCTCTTTAGGAACGAAGGGGAACTCTTTTACAAGACCGCATCAGCAAAAACTCATAGCTATCTAGTGTTACCTACATTATAAATGACTCTTCTTCTAAATCGTTGCCAGGCGAACCTCAGAAGAGCTTATGAATTAATTGCAGAGCATTTTGATTCTCTTCCTCCCCAACCTGTTCTAAAAGAACAAATCATTCTTCCATGTGACAACAATGAAACTGTTCTATTAAGGGTTCAATTTCTACATACCAAAATCCTCCTTGACTTCATGCAAGGAATACAGAACATGGCTGATGCTGTTGAAGAGGGTGATATAATCCATTTGGGAACTGACATCTCTGAGAGCCAGTTTCACCTTTTTGGAAATACAGGTCCGTGGAAGCCACTGCACTAGGTCACTACCAGTCGGGGCAGCTTTTCCAGATGTCTGGGCTGGGACAGCTGGAAGGAAGGTAATGAGGTGGAGGGAAGGATGGAGAAAAGCAGACCAAAGTCAAAAGTTGGTGATGAATAAACAGTTAGGTTTTGTTTTCAAAATCAGTTCTTACAGCTATGATCCACAAGCAAACTTAATTCAACACCTTAATGATGTGAACAACAGGAACTCATCCCAAGAGTAAAATGGGGCTGACTAACAGATATTCCTGCAGTTATCTAGCATACCTTGAAAGTTACTCTGCTTAGTCTGAAGCTGCCTTTTGAAATTGTTGTGCTGACACTTTGAAGTTAAGAAAGGTTCTTATCTTCATCAAACTCATGCTTGGGAACTGCCTAGATATATCTTCAAAAATCCATTATAGAAAAAAAAAGGGAAAAAAGCATTAGCCAGTAAATTAGGCTAGCACAGGCACAGTTATTCAGAACTATTGAGATTTTTCCTCTCCATTAAATTGTTGTTCTTCAATAAAGTAAACAGAGCAGGTTACAAGCAAGACAAACAGGAGCAATACTTTTTCTTGAGGTCTCTTTTTCACCAATTACGTACCAATGGCTTAGCGATATCTGCAGTCAAATGGCAAACATCCTCATACAACACAAAGTTACGTATCGGATTTCTTACCAGAAATGAAATCTATATATCTAGTAACCATGACTCCTTAAAAAGTGAGCAAGAAGAAAACAAATGAGATAAGGTATTTGCCATGGAACTGAAAACACTGCAAACAGCTTTATCATGACAAGCATAATAAACCAAAAGCTAGTAACTGGTCTGTATAATTTTTTTTTTTTTTTAAATGTCAGTCTTTGTTTAAGGCTCAAAATAGTTTGAATCTCCTTTCCGAGCAAGCTGCTCCCCAAGGGCCAAGAGTTCCAGAAACAAGAATATTCTTACAATATTTGCAGTGTGTCAAAAATAGTGGGAATCTAATATGCAGCTTAATACAGCCATACAGCTACGCTTACCAGCCCAGAAGAGTCTCATCATGGGCTAAAAACCAAGACAGTCTAGCACTGCAGCAGCAGACAGCATAGGGAGTATGGTAGGTGTGTTGCCGCAAGAGAAATTATTCGAAGGAGGACTCTTACACTTCAGTTATCCTTAGGAATTCAGTAAGAGAAAAATTATCTTAGCCCTGCACCTATGCTAAGGTGATAGCTAGACAAAACTGCTAAGAAGGACATTGAGTGAGAAAACTAAAAAGACAACTTTTTCTTCCACTCTCTTCAGAAAAGAAGTTCTACAGAAATTACTGAGTTCTTCAGAGCTTTCTCATGTGATTTGTCAAGAAATAAAAAGATGAGAATTTAGCTTCATTGGGATAGACAATATTCAACATGATTCAAAAGAGCTTTTGGACCCATTTGAACTCAATTCAATATCCAAGTGATATGTAAGAACTTGCTACTAATGGAGTGAAAAAATGGATGTATTAGAAAAGAAAAGAGAAACGGAGAGAAAGGAAATGGAATAGGAGAAGAAAGTGCTGATTTAGATATTCTAAAGTAACTTGAATCATCTGTAGCAAGAAGTTCCTGATATCTTAAACTGGAGTGAATTAAATAAGCTATCTCACTTCTATTTCTTGATGTCCGTCAACTCAGGCTACACCCTGAACTGTAAGAAAATGATCCATGATAGAGATTCCTGTTGCAAATTATAATAGACATGAATCCAGGAAAGAATTAAAACCCAGGAATTTCATATGCATTTATACTGATTCTAGAAGGTCCTTAAAAGTAGTAATTTTATATAATTTTGAGTATTTGTATATTGTACTCTGTAACTGTATTAAAAAGCACAAAGTTACCCCTTTCTAGTAAATTCTTCAGAACATTCTCACAAGGTTTATTAGAAAAACCTAGAGTAACGGCCAACGCAAAGTCATTCATAAAACTTCAAGATGATTTTTACTGTAGAATTTTATAAGGGAAGTCTATTTTTTACTGGAATTCTGCCCAACTCAAACTCATAAAATATTAGACTCTTAAAATAAAGCAGATCAGAATCCAGCTCCTTTTATGTTACAAAATACTGTGAAGAGAGAATGAGTTTAGGGCATCGTGCTGTGAGAAAACATATTACTTAGACTATTGCTATCATGACATGGTATATTTACAAACAAATTGTCTGAGCACTTTTTAAGGCAGATGCAAAGCAAGGAGAGGTAGGAGAAAACAACTGAAAGCCGAAAAGGAAAAACAAAGACGTAATGATGGCTCACAAAACCAGCTTCACTTTCTGACTACAGGCGAGATCTGCCAAGTTAGGTCATTTTTTCAGAGACAGATCTGTACCCCAGTGGTGGTAATGTTATAAGTTGTAGGAGGTAATTACACATGCTACAAAGGTGAACGTTGGGAAGTTGTGAGGGAAATAATAATGAGATTCGGTACTGTCCTGGTTTCGGCTGGGGTGGAGTTAAATTTCTTCCTAGTGCTGTGTTTTGTATGAGAAGTGCTGTAGTATGAGAAGAATATTGATAACATACTGATGTTTTTAGTTGTTGCTAAGTACCCTGGCCAGCAGGGCTTGTAAAGGACATTCAGCTTCCATGCTCTGGAAGAGGCTGGGAGGGAGCATAGCCGGGACAGCTGGCCAATGGGGTATTCATACCATGTGACGTCATGCTCAGTATATGCATGGTAGGCATAATCCAGGACGTAGCGATCGCTACTTGGTTATTGGTCAGCACAGGTAGTGTGCAATTGCACTGTACATCACTCATTTTGTATATTCCATCATTATCGTTATTTTCCCTTTTCTGTTCTATTAAACCGTCTTTATCTCAACCCATGAGTTTTTCTCACTCTTACCCTTCCGATTCTCTCCCTGTCCCACTGGGAGAGGCTACGTGGTGTTTGGCTGCCTGCCGGGTTAAACCATGACAGGTATGGGAAGAACATTAGAATGATTAAAACTTGAGATCAGATCCTACTTGTTTTCGCTTCCATAAGATTACTCTGTGTCAAAAATTAAAGGCAACCATGAAATCAAATACTTAATATTCAGAGCATTCATCAAAAGCCCTGTCTCTTATGGGTAAATCAGGGAGATGCTAGTGAAGCCAATAAGCTCCTGTCAGTTCTCTGCCTTCCCCTGCATTGCTATTTGCTCTTACAGAGGGGGAGAGAGACAGAAAGTTTACTCTATCCCTAAAAAAACCACTCCTGCCAGTATTCGACTCATGTCAAGTAGCACGGGCTCTGCCAATTTTGATGTTTTCTGTGGAAGTTACTGTGCAATTAAAGACTAATCTCACTAGGTACACTTTTGATTTGGAGTTTTAGGAAAAAGGAAAATTAAAATGAAGTAATATAGATGCTGCAACCTCACATATATATTTTTAGTTGTCAGATTTCAATTCTTGAAAGTATTTTGCAATCATTTTAATGGGCCACAATATTTGCAGATATAAATGCAAAACTGAAATACCTGCTCTTCAGGTATTTCCAAGATCTCAATCTCAAAAATTCCCTCTCTTTTTCAGGAAGCAATAAACATGCAGCAGTCTACTCTCAGCATATGGAAGTGCACTCAGGACAGAAAGGGCTTTTTGTTACATTCCTCTTATAATCGATTCAAAATTTTGCAATTGATTGAAAATTTTCCTGAGGTCCAAGTCTCCAGTCCAAGACCTCAAGAGAGCAACAGTTTTCACTTAGACTCCTGACATTTGCTTCTGCTAAATCTTACGTAGCATGAAGGTTAGTCTTACTTAACATGAAGGTACAAGAAGGAAAGAAAAAGACGGTGTTGGATTGTATCACCTGGAAATTAATTTATACAAGAGGAATCCTCAGCTGAATCTTCAGGGCAATTTTCTTCCCGATTCATAAAAATTTCAGAATAACCAGAAAAGAGGATTTTGTGTGAGAATTGTCACAAAACCAGCACCTAAGGTGACAAACAAGTACACGAATGTATGACATATGTAAGGAGTTTTATTTTTTCATTATAGATACTAGGAAAGTGTAAATGAAGTTCAGTGCTGAATAAAGGAAATTCAGTCTCTAATTTGACTATAAAATTGAATGCTACTATAATTACAGGCTCATTATACAAATGGGCAGTTTATAAGCTTCCCTTTCATTTCTGATTTTGATAAACAAAGGTCTTAGCCAACTCCAGTTAAAAAAAAAGGAGAAAATAAATGCATCAAGAGAACTTGGTTGAGATCCTTAATGACTTTTTTCCCTGCAGCATGCATGGCAAAATTTCATAGTAAAGGTGCAATTGCTAAATGCTGGATTCATAAGTTTAAACCTGTGCATTAGAATCATAGAATCATTAAGGT